>NW_004797406.1:1122416-1124107 GCF_000002075.1 Aplysia californica | reverse complement strand
TCTCGCTCTATCTATCTATCTATCTATCTATCTATCTATCTATCTATCTATCTATCTATCTATCTATCTATCTATCTATCTATCTATCTATCTATCTGTAAAGTTCAAGTAAATGACTGTTTCTCGTATGCGTCTGTCGTGCATGACGTCACGGTTACGTTCATTGGTGGCACAAAGAAAGATGGCGAAGCAGAACAAGGAAGTTCAGAATGGAAACCTGAAGTTGATTTTTACCCTATCCATTTCAATAACAATATGCATAGACATACAAATAAACACGCAAGCAAACGAACAAATAAGCAAACAAACCTTTATGCGCAGCATTGCGACGATCAGTAATGGCGTGATTATAATTGTTGGGATAATTATCAATGTAATACGCGAATGTCATGTGTATAATTGAAAATAAAACCTCGGTCGAAAAAAAGTCGATTGCTCTATTCTTATCTTATTTATTCTCCCGTGCTTTAATATTAAAGGTTATGTTCTTGGTCTCGGTCACAAAAGAAGTTCGATTCCCTTGCAGAGAAGATAGAGTGGGTGGTTGGCATGTGCTCTGGTGTGGTTTGCTTCTTCTTTTCTATCAAACATCTATCATCTTTATCCCCCCTCCTTTTTTTCGTGTTTGTTACTCTCTTGTAACACCTCTAAATTCTTCGGCACTTATATGACCTTATTGTGTTGCAAGTGCCGTAACATACTTACTAAAAGTAATAAAGAAAAGATAGTTTGTTAAGTAGCTTCCTGCACATGATTGTATTTGCCTGTTTCTACTTGGATGATGTCATATCCCCCCCCCCCCCATTGACCCTGGCAGTTGACAGCCAGAGTTGAAACAGTCTCCGACTTCTCAATGGTGTAAACCGTGTCAACAGGGGCGTAAACTACGTCCACAGAGTGAAAGTTCTTCACCTCTTCACTGTGTCTACACTGCTACGCGGATCTCTTTTCTGTGTCTTCAGACAAACTGAGAAAAAGCAACGACACCGATACAAAATAAATTATAGTTTCAACACAACAGTCTCGCCATCGATAACGACACCGTCACCGTTACCTTTATCATCTCTGATGCCGACACCCAACACCGGTGCATATTCTGGCTGGTCCACAGCAGAACCGGAAACGACGAATAAAGGAACAGTTTTACTCAGAACTACCCCGGATGTCTTGAATAATAAGGTTGACTGTTGCATTCACAAAAGCCTCAGCCGGAAGGAGGCGTTTGGCAGACGAGACTTTAGTTCCCCAGAGGATAATGTGTCACGTCAAGGTGGAATCAGGTGCTCGTCAATGTTTGGACATAATATTATGGAGTTATTGGTAGAGCCTGAAAGCTTTTTCAAGTGTCTTGTTTTTGATAATAGAAATAGTCGCTTTTAAGCACAAGGGGGCCATCCCGAAAAATGCTGTTTTGAGAATATCGAAGGTAAAGTTTTTGCTCCTTGTTCAGTTTTATTAAAAGACAAAGAGAGTTTTCTCTATAACCAAACAAATATACACACCAATGAAACCAAACTTCTACTATGGGTAGGGCAATGCCCATTTTTGTTACAGTTCAAACTTTCTGGAAATCCCCAAATAATGAGTTGTCCTTAAAAGCGACCAAATAATCATTCACCTTGAACATAAGTCGAGATATTGCTATTGAAGGAGGTTGATGAGGGTGTGTGTGTGTTTGTGGAGGGGGGGGG
>NW_004797406.1:1112271-1120366 GCF_000002075.1 Aplysia californica | reverse complement strand
CCCCACCCCCTTCCTTTCCAGATCTCCCACTCTGGTTGCAAGGGCAAGACTTATCGGCTTTGTCCAGCTTCTCACTGTAAGAAGAACTATTCGAGTGAATGCCACTCGATGAATGCAGGGTCAAAAGAGATCACAGATCAGAGATGGCGTTACACAATACGTCTGGTGGCGTCGTGGCTTCACTCGCACATACGTCAGTGTAAAGTCCCGACATCCCAAGTCGTACGACAGAATGACTGAATAATTTTGGGTAGATCGGCAAATTCCAGCATGATTGAGACATTCTGTATATATCGTCACCATTTCAGCATAAGAGAATCGTTTTGGCGATGTCGGCCGAGTCCAAGCATAATTGAGTAGTTTTCGGATATTTTGGCTCATTTGCGTTCATATTGAGCATACATCATGAAGGCCAAGTTACGGTGGAATTGAATATTTTGGAAAGACGCCACGTTTCAACGATATGGGTACATAAGAATTTTTCAGCAAATATGAACGTTTTTCAAAAAAAAAAAAAAAGGGGGGAAAGAGCGACAGTAGGGTGTCACTGGTATGCCCTACAATTTATAATTACTGTCATCCCCTGTTTGGTTTGAATCTGTCTGTCTGTCTGTCTGTCGGGTCTGTCTGTCTGTCTGTCTGTCCAGGACCAAATCTCCCTTAGAGCCAGTGCATATAGTACTAAAGTTTCGTCGAATCTTCATTTGATGGCGGCCAGGTTTGCGGTGCTGGAGGAGAAAAAAGCTACTGTTTTGACTCAGTTTGATGGAATTCTCCAAAATGTTCTAAGCCACCCTTTGGTTTGTTTGGCAAGTTTAGGAAAACAACTAACCAGATTTCTACTACGCATTGCGGGATCAAATCTTTAGTTTACCGTCATAATTTGATTGGCCTTTCTGAACTTCTGGGTCAAATCTGACGAAGCAAAGCAGAAGCCACTATGATATAAAAATACTTAGCACTGAAGCCACAATTAGTCAAGCAAATCCGGTCCATTTACCTAATGGGCATCCTCTATTATTGGGTCGACAGGCTTATCTCATACTCCACACTTGCTCCAACAGAGCCAGCAGGCATTGACATGGGCTAGTATCGTATATAATTTCCCTCTTTCTTCTTTTCCAGTATTTGTTCCTTTTTTTCGTCTATTTTGCAGTTCCGTCTTCCTTATCTCTCCCAGTTTCCTCTACCAACTCCCTACCTCTCGTTTTATTTCTACCCTTCCCCCTTTGTATTTTCTTTTAATCTCTCTCTCTCTCTCTCTCTCTCTCTCTCTCTCTCTCTCTCGCGCGCGCGCTTTGTCTCTCTCTCTCTCCCCTCTCCACCCACTCTCCCTCTGTTTCCATCTCCATCTCTCTCGTATACACGGCTCCAAAATTTCTAAATGAGGCCCCCGGTAAAATGTCCACACCCCTAAGAAGATGCCTACGCCCCCTCCGCCCTCACCTGTGGAATGTGCGATCTGATAGGTGCCGACGGGACGGACTATCTATCAATACCAACAAATAGACCGATCTCCTCACTCTCCGCGTGTCCCAAGCCCCCGGCAGAACCTCCAGCCCTCCGCCAAACACAGCGGTCTCACCTGCGGTGTTGTAGATACTAGATGGGCCGATGGGAGCGGGGATAGGACAGAAATAGCACCTCTCGCCCCGGGGGATGCTATTCTTAGTCCCCGGCTGACCTATTCTTAGCAGCACCCTCCGGCTGCAACAAGTGTTTTCACATCTGACAAACTATTTTGCTACAGAAAATGAAAAACGAGTGGTGGGGGCAGATACTCGGTTCATTCATCGACTCCTCGCCTCGCGCCACTCCTGTAGACTTACAGAGTTGTTCACCCTCAGTGATGCACGTGCATGAGTTCGTTCACGCATGACGGGTGAAACAACTCGGGAGCTCTCTCCATGGTTCGGAGACGTCATCGTTACAGGGGTCATGTGATACCTATGAGGACGAAACCTGGCTGGGGGCGTGGTGCTGGGGTCAAACAGTCCAGGGGTCATGTGAAGTCTTTTTGTTGAGATAACTGCCCAGGGATGTCACACTGTCCAGGGGTCAAATGTCATCTCTATTTTAGGGCGGCAGCGTCCCATGAACATGGTTCTGAGGTCAGACTGTCAAGGGTCTTGAGATGTCTGTTTGCGAGGACACATGTCCGACCAAGGGGAGAGTTCTGACGTCACGCCGTCCGCTGCATGGAGTTTGTTTGAGGAAGAAAACCATGAGCATATTTCTGAGTTTACACTCTTCTGTGGATCATGTGCTATCTTTGTGAAGGAAATCATTGATCAAGAGCCTGGTTCTAACATTAATTAGTGTCGTTGCCTGGTGTCTTTACAGGCTAAAATTGCAAATCCACGGCATCTACACTCGTGCTGGGAAAACTCGATGGCACATAATTATCTTCTTTTCTTCCACAGAGGCAATGTGAGGCACGCTCGGGGAAAGGAGGAGGGGGGGGAGGGGTAGATGAGATGAGGTCAGAAATGGGAATGAAGGGTGGAGGGGTGGCAGGTGGAGAGCACGCGTGTACCCCTCATCAAACAAATCCAAAGAAAACATTTGTTGCTGGCATCTGTCTGTCTCGGGAGACAGTGGAGTGTGCGCTTTGGTGGCAGTCTCTTGAGTTGCAGCGCCTGTGTGGAAGTACAGTCCTATCCTGGGGTAGTAGGTTCTGTTTCAATTGCTGCACACGAATTTCTCGTCTGGTTCTGTGGGTGCTTATGCTGCCCTTCGCCGTTTGCGCTCTTTCCTCATTTGCTCAGTGGCGTCGGTAGCCTCGTGGTTAGGCTATCGGATTCGTAACCCCGAGATTGCAGGTTCGGAGGTTCGAGCCTCAGCTCGGTCCGACGTTGTGTCCATGGAAGAGGCATTTTATGCGAATTTCCCACTAGGCTCGGTCTTTCAGAGATGGACATTAAACTCTGAAGTCTCGCTTCTTAAGTAACCTAACAGTGTTGAAAGGGGAGTTAAATCTATACCACTTCACCATTAAAAAAATGCTTCTGCATCCTCCACTCACTCCCCAGAACTACTGCCTTTACAGGCTGTCCCCAGCAGCTGCGGTTTGCACCATGGTCCTTCCAACTTGTTGGGTCGATGTCGCCTGCTTTTATATCATGTTTGAAGACGACATTAAACAACAGGCTGGGGCTTCCAGCTGGACGTGAGCCAGTGGCGAGCTCAACATATAGCTCGGGAATGCGCCATGATCCCTTCTTCTCATACAGCTAAGTCAGCGTAGGTTTCGCGGGGCAAGAAGCACAAACGTTCTGTGAATGCCTGCCTCCTCCTAGATATTCTTGTTTGTTGTCCTGCAACGTGATTTTCGAGAACCGTTCGATGTGAAAAGTGCAGTCTGTGCATCTTTTGGGCGTAGAGCGTCCATATTTCGCTAACATAAAAAAGCATTCTGAGCTCGCAGGCTTGTTTAGCCATAATCCTGGTGTTGACGGTTAGCATTGATTTGTTCAAGACCCCCGTAACTCGGCGATCTGTTGCTGTTGATACTTTGTCGATTTAGTTGTTTAACTCAGATTCCAGATAAAGATTGCTGGAGATGTAACCGAGGTAAATAATTCTTCTATCAAATGGGGAATAAAGTTACTTTTGGCGACGTTTGGTATGTTGCCAGCACCCTATACAACAACGATAGTGTTCTTGATGATCATGGGCAGAACAACATTTATGCAAGCGCGTTCAAAGCAGCTAATGCGTTTCTGAGAGCCTCTTCCCTGTGAGTAGCTAAAACAGGGTCGTCCACGAACAGCATCCCCCTGCCGAATACATGCCGTTATTTGGTTTTGGCCCATAGGCAAGCAACATTGAAGAAATTTGTGTTGTTATGGTGTGATGACACGCACCATGCTCAAGCCATTGGATAACAGCAAACAGATAAAGAGATTGAAGAGTATCAGAATGAGTACAGATGCTCATGCAATCGACGTTGACGCAACTCCGAGCATTCCGCAGAGCATCATTTCTGTGTTTTTTTGGAGTGCAATCAGTGTCTCCTCTGATGGCTCCCTCTTGCGCAAAATCAAGTCTGTTCTCTTGGCTGCAATTTCTGGCTCCAGTGTGACTCTTCTCTTCTCGGGGTTCTGACTCTCTAGCTCGCTGATGGTGTCCACGCCGGAGTTGTAGATAATAGTAATATTCAGCACTGTAAGAAGGACAATCTTTCAACTCTGTCTAGAAGGCGTCAGAAAAACGCTTTTTCAAATTAGGCTTTGAAGTTTTGGTAGCATTGGCGTTCTATCTGCAAACTGCGATGGATTTGTGTGAGCTGAAGATGCACCTTGCTGGTGGTCGAAGTGTTAGTAGGCACTGTGATTGCTGCCGATGACCAGAACACAGTTCATCAAGAGTCTTCGGCTGATTATGAGATTCGGCCGGTGCCAGTGGCGCGACTTGGAGGTGTCACTAGGATGCTCTATGGTTCATCATCTTGGAACAGAACGTGTTACTCATGGAGATGTCATGGTACGAGCTAAAGTCTAGAAGCCTGCAGGTACAGGTTTTCTAATGGTGGATTCAAGCTCTGCCCTAAAAAAATCACCCCTGGTCTGGTCTGAACGACAGAGAGGCAGCATAGATGCAAAGGATGTTCACTAGGGCCGAGGAAGTTGAGAGACAAAGAGAAATGATGCAAGCTGTTCCACGGGATGGTGATTTCAATAAGTGACAAGTAAAAATTTCTCAGTGGGAATCCCACACCATGCAGTCTCACTTCCTCTTGTTCCTTTCCCTGCTAAAAGATCTTGTGACCTTGTTCTCTAAGGCTGTTTGTTTGAGGAGGGTCTGGCCTTCTGTAGAGCGGGGATGTCATTGTTTGGCATCCTTGAGGTTTCGGTGGATGATGACTGTTTCTCTGGAGTGATCGACCTGTTGCAGATTACTGGATAGGCCATGACACATTGTCTCGGCGTTCCAGCTTACTAGTCTTAAAGATGATTTTTTTCTTCTGTTTGTCTGGTGAAAGAATTTCAGTCTACTTGTCAGTTTCAGCCCTGAGTTCTTAACACCCATGGGAGACTAGAGGGCCTTCGTGTTACTGGCTGGGGGCTGCCCAGCTTTGAGGCAAGCGGAGGCTGACCGGTGGGATAATGATGATCCCTCCCACCAACGGAGAGAAACTGTACCACTGTAACCTTCGCTAATCGGTCTGCATATTTATAATTCGTACCTGCTGCCTGTGTTTGTTCTGACGAAGTGAACAGCGGCACTGAGTGACCCCTCTAGGGTACAGACCTAGGAGAAGTGTATGGGGTGCCCAGTCCCGAGAATACCTCTTTCAATCTTACGTACGTAGTTTAAAAAAAAAAGAGTAAAGCCATACCTATAGCTTGGCTGCTGGAGATGCCTGGAGAAGGTTGAGTTTATGATCCAATTATTTTAGGGGCTCCACTCTAGACTACTCCTCCAGGTTTACTCATGAAGTCTCTTTCATGACGGGAAAACAACAAAAACAAACAAAGCTAAATCAAATATCCCAACCCCCGCTGACAAATACAACATCAGAAGACCTAAAAAACTATATCCAGAATGTTCGTCCCTCAATAGTGCATGATACCAACATTTCCAGGTCTCTCAAGCCCCCAGCCCCCAACCCACCCTCCCTCTTCAACCTTCCCCCTCCCAATCTCGGCACACTATACACTCATGTGGCTGTTACCGCAATCTGTTCATGGATCCCGTAGAGTATCTCTTTACATATCCTCATATCGTCACCCTGCAAACTGTAAGTCAAGAGGTTCCCCTTTCGGAGATAGAGAAAGACCCGATCAAGACGTAATAATAACGGTCTATTTATTCTCCGTTGTGATAGGCAGCAAGTGGCCACGTAGAGAAGATATTAAAATTCCAAATTCCTGTAACTTTTCTTTTTCGGGATCTACACTCATCGCTTAAATATCTCTGACTGCTCACTGCCCTTCCGTCAGCACACTCATACTCACCATCTCTCTCTGTCTCTTCACTCACTCTTTCTTCCTGTTTTTCTTTTTCTTTTCTCTCGCAGTCCTATTTCACCTCCTTCTCTCATTGTTTCTTTACCTGCCCCCCCCTCTCTCTCTCTCTCTCTCTCTCTCTCCCTCTCTCCCAAAGTCTTTCTCTACGTACCCCTCAGCCTTTCCCCCTCTATACATTCCACCTACAGGCGTCTGTGGTGTAACGGTTAGGCACTTAGCTGAAGCACGCAAGAGACCCGAGTTCGATTCCTGAGTGGGGATGGAATTTTTGTCGATTATCTCAGTCTTTAAGATGAGATGTTATATTCCTCTCAGCCCAGGTTAGCCCTGACATGCATGATCGGTGTGTGCGCGTGCGTGTGTGTGTATGTGTGTGTGTGTGTGTGTGTGTGTGTGTGCGTGCTTGCGTGTGTGTGTGTGTGTGTGTGTGTGTGTGTGTGTGTGTGTGTGTGTGTGTGTGTGTGAACGTACTAGTATCAGAAGTGCGTGTCTGGTGTGCTCTTTAATATCTTTTCATTTACTTATCTATTTTTTCATCTGGGATGATAGAGGTAGGGGGTAGGTGTGCAATCTAAATCAGTCTGAATGACTCATATGATCAAACTTTTATCTTTAATAGCTATTTTTACCATTACCTCGTTGCTTAGAGATTTTTAAAAAGCGTTTTCGGAATTTTTCGGAGTGCTTATTTCCTTTTAACGTTCTTAAAATATCCCAAGTTACAACCCATAGAAAAACACGCTCAAACACTTGTGGCAAACATAACGACGTGGTATATTATTCTAAGGAATTGACTCCAGCTAGGTTTACCCTAAAACAGTATAATGTAGCGTCATTGTTTTACTTTGTTGCCTCGGTTCTCTCATCATATCAGGTGAAATGAAAACGGCGCTATCTTTTGTTTACTTACGTCTGTACGTGGTAGAAATAAGTTTATAAAATAAATCGCTTTGTTCAACTTCCCATATTTTTGCACGCGGATCTTAAGCTTGGTTGATCAACAGAACCTTAAATCCTATTTTAAAGTAGGTTAAAAAAAGGGGGGATTTATAGCATACATCTAAAACTTCAAAGGTTGACCTCACCAACATCACACTTTAACGCACGCCTATGAAGCACAGTCCAAAACACGGGTGAGTAATAATAATATTGATATATGGCATTTATATAGGGCCCAACCCCGACTAAACTACACAGGCTCTGAACTCTGAGCGTTTTACAATACAACAGTAACATAATAATCAATACATTGTGTTCTGACCAAAAGAAAATCTCTCTAAATATTTATATCATTAAAAACAAAAATGACTTTAGCTGACATTTGAATTAATTTTTGGATTTGATCTCTCTTTTTAATTATCGGGCAAAGCATTCCAGACCTTAGGGCCTTGATATTCAACAAATGACCTTTCACCCATTGTTTTAAGTTCCATGGATGATAAAAGAATTTCTTTTACTCTTCTGCATGATGCCATTCGGTAATAGCTGCATGTCTGTTCTAATTGTCAAGACGGTCTCGGGAGGAAATCTGCAAGCTAGCACTGTACTGTGGGGACAGGGTGAGTGTCGTGGTCTCAAAATGAGCAATTTTAGGCTACGTTAGTGTAAACCATTTTAGTTCTGGTGCGACTTTGTTAATGCTTCCAAAGGACAGAATTTACCAAGGGCCCAGACAGAGAAACCTTAAATAATTATTGGATCTATTTTTTTTGGGATAATATCTTATTTTGATGTTGGCTCACAGAAGTGCCATGAAAAGTTTCAAACAAATTGGCAAATGATTAATCAATGAGCTAGATTTTTTTAAATGAAGCGAACCGACGGAAGTGAGCGAGCCATAGTTTTCCTTCCCGCCTTTGCTCTGTTGGCACGCTGGGTACAGGGAGACAACTGAGCCACTGGGCCAGCAGAATAATATTATAGGAATTATTTAATGTCTAATTGTCTCCAGTGTCGTGTTATGAAAGCGTTTGCCCTTCAACTGTGATTTTCTGAACACATGGTGTCGGCTGACGTGGCGGAGATTCGTGATTAGGAAGAGAATGTTCCTCCCACTGCTTAGCCAGGGAGGAGACTGGGTAGGCGGTGTTTTCAGATGCGATGTCTTAGTGAAAAAAATAAAA
>NW_004797406.1:1108659-1112171 GCF_000002075.1 Aplysia californica | reverse complement strand
TGATGCTGTGTGTGTTATTGTCTTCTGTCGGGGATGATTATTAGTCTTAATGTCACTAGCAACTCATAGCATCAGAAACGATATAGAACCGATGTATGTGTAGTAGTGACGTCGGTACTATTGTGCACATGCTATATTTTATAGTATATCTATATTCAGTGGATATATATTTGTGCGAGGTGATTCTCCCTGGATACGTGTGCTTTAGTGCGCATCCTCCAGTTTCTCCTATCACTTTTTTATACCTTTTGTAATTTCATCCTATTATTCTCTTGTGCACGTTTCTATTCATTACTGGACTATATCAAATGCAGAGGACGTACATTTGAGAAGAGGATGGAATGGAGAAGGTGAAATATTGAAATAATGCGTGTGAAATGTAGGTAGAATATGGCCAGGATGGCGAAAGCGGTGGGTGGGGGGTCGGGGGTCGTTGGGAAGTGGGCGAGATCTGGGCGAAATGTAGAAGGAATGTAGGTAAGACGTGGGCAGGAAATAAAAAGAAAGCAAGAAAGACGAGCTCCGGAAGAATGTGGGGGAAATGAGAGAAACGTGGGCAGAATACAGACAGAAAGTCATAGAGATATTGACGAGCTGAACTCTAAATAAGGGCATCATAATTTTCACAATGTTGCCGGAGTTTTTGATAGCGGCGGAGGAGATGGATTTTGGAATGAGTTTGTTGGCAAACCATGTAAGGTGCAAAACCTACATGGGATTGATAAACGGTCCCCAACCGTCCATATCCATCCTCAGTAGAGGGAATGCCTTCTCCACCAGTCTCACCATCCATCCTTTTCTACACAGCCCACCAGCAGCAACAATTTCCAATTCCGGTTGTCTTTACAACAGTATATTCACACAGAATTTATTTTTTGGGGGTATGTGTTTAACGGCGCTCTCAACTGCATAAGGTCATACGAGGGCGTGGGACACATAGTTGGTAGGACATTTTGAATTTTGCCCGGGTGACGGCCGAAGCCTCACGCAGGCGCTGTTCCTCATGTCCCCCCTCCCCCCGACCTCAGATCGGACGAATGTCTTAGCTAACCAGAATGTGCCACCCCGTTGGAAAGCCTAAGCAAAGAGAGGTAATGCGTCGCCAGGACCCGAGTCTCAGAACGGCCATCACGTGACTCCCCGTGTCTCCGAGATGGTCGAGATAGCAAGTGGCTCCGCGATCAGCTATCGAGCCCCCCCCCCCCCTCCACTCCTTCCGTTTTTTCACGACCCGGGGACTGCTGTGTGCCGGGTCCAGCCGTCAACACGGTGCAAGAAAACCCAGGCTCTGATCGAGCCATCCGATGCCCAGGGACAAACACAACAACGATACAACCTCATTCGGTACTCGGCACGAAATAACCGTTATCATCATCATCATCATCATCATCATCATCATCATCATCATCATCATCATCATAATCATCATCATCATCATCATCATCATTATTTTATCACAAAGAGGGGAATAGAAGAGTAGAAGGGGAGGCCTCAAACACGCCAGCCAGAACCTATAATATTCATCTATTTGTATTAGAATCTTGTTTTTATTGTATTTTGGGTCGTGTTCAAGTTGCTTTGACTGTTTTTAGAAACCAGTTAAAGGAAACATAGGAAATGTTATTGCTTATTTGCATGGGGTCAGGAATGACATTCCGAAGGTAGTGACAAACAAACAAACAAGCAAACAACCAATCAAGAGAACATACTTGTAACGATGACGGTTTTTTATGACTTACGATTTAATTACTCGCAGAATAGTTATCAGTTATGAGCCTCTTGCACTTAGGCGGGACATGTTATCTAGCGAAAGCTAGGTCACATTTCGGCCTCGACACTTAAGACCAAGTGCTCACTCTTGACTTGACCGCCGCCTCGCCCCAGTGCGTCAATAGACGTTGTTGAGTAAAGGATGACCTCTGTGAAGAGTGTCAGATCGAGACAAAAGTAGGAGGTTACTGGGTAATATTATTGTTGAATAATCCGAAAACAACAATATGGTAATGGTTGCGAGGGATTTTAGAGGGGTGGAGAGAGAGAAGGGGGGGGGGGGAAGAGGGAGAGAGAGATGGAGGGACGGGGAAGAGGGAGAGAGAGGGAGGGATGGGGAAGAGAGAGAGAGAAGAAAAAAAAAAAAGAGAGAGAGAGAGAGAGAGAGAGAGAGGGAGAGAGAGAGAAGAGAGAAAGGTATCTGGTTAACACATACTATTATCGATAAGCTCCAAGTCGTTATACACGGTCACATGACATGGCGACTTCTAAATGCAGTGTATTTTAGTATAATTATTATTACTGATGACGTGTTTCCATATTAATGTTCATAGAAAGTACACTGCCTTTTTATATGTAATGATTGTAAGTCAGTCCACCCCCAGCCTACTTCGCTATTTACTCTCACCCTCTCTGTCACGTTCTCTGTTTCTACTCTGTCTATCTGTCTGTCTGTCTGTCTGTCTGTTTGTCTGTCTGTCTGTCTGTCTGCTGTCTGTCTGACTGTCTGTCTGTCTGCTGTCTGTCTGTCTGTCTGTCTTTAACTCTTTCTCTATCTCTCTCTCTTGTTATATCATTTTTATTATTACTGTAATTATTATTATTATTATTGCACTATTTTTATTGTTATAATATAATAATAATATTGATAATAATTATTTTTATTATTGTTGTTTCACTATTATTATTATTATTATTATTATTATTATTATTATTATTATTATTATTATTATTACTATTTTTATTATTGAGGTTAATATCTAATGCTGGCGTGCGCAAAGGATTCCAAATCCAGGCCTAATGTTATCGCTTTTGAAGTAAAAGCACAGAAATGGTTAGTAGAGTAATAGGAGGGTCATTGGGGAGGTGGGCGGGGAGGGGGGGGGGTGAGAGAACGAAAGAAGGAAAGTGGTTGTAGCGGGGTATACTGGGATAAGTCCGAACGAGATGTAAAGCTATCAGAAAACAAGCTTACAAAAACAGTGGCTTATAGCCTAGTTGCGAGTAATCTGCAAGGCCATGTCTCAAGCTCAGCATTTCAGCGCGAATTACTCAATAATATTATAAAGCCGAGCTGAGCGGACGGTGGGAGGATCCCAAGTACTGTCGGAGACTACAGTAACAGGCCCGTCTGACGAAGTCCGAGACAGCTCAAGAGCTCACACTTGGTGCGGCCACCACTTGACAACTTCTCCATCGCCTCTACTGTTTTCTTTTTTCTCCGTTTTGTCTTCTTTTTCCCTTTATCGCGACTGCATCTCTTCTTCGAGCCCCCCCCCCCCCCTCCTCCTCCTCCTCCTAACCCCCGTTTTCTGTAATCATCTCTCTCCACCACTCCCCTCTCTCTTTTCTCGCCTATCATGTTCCTACAAAACACAAAGAAACAAAGACAAAAGCTCAACAAAAAAATGGAGTGATTATGGATTGACAATATCATTATGGTAGGCTACCACCCAAATACTAGGATTTAGAGAAAAAAATCAAACCAAACATGCACTGGCCGCTTTGCAAAGCAACACGGC
>NW_004797406.1:1103799-1107380 GCF_000002075.1 Aplysia californica | reverse complement strand
ACACACACACACAAACACACACACACACACACATCGCAAAAAAGCTGATCAAAACTTAACCAAACTTTACGAAACAAATCAACACTGACCTCACACTCATCCTCACACACCTCACCCACCCCACTCCTCAAACTCCTTCTCTAAACTGCTACTCACCGGAACCACGCACGCCTCCTCGACCGCCTCAATATGTTCTTCTATTTTTTTCTCCATCCACCCGGGGTACACGATAAAGCTGCCGTGGGAGATAGTGTCCTGGCCTCGCCCTATGACGTACATGTTTCCGTCTTCGTCCAGGTAACCACTGTCGTTAGTATTGAACCAACCGTCTGCTGTAAATGCCTGGATGAGAATATATAATCATCATCATCATCATCATCATCATCATCATCATCATCATCATCATCATCATCATCATCATTGTATCATAGTAATAATAATAATAATAATAATAGTAATAATAATAATAATAATAATAATAATAATAATAATAATAATTTTTATGATTATTATTATCACAGCCATTTAGTCCTTTTCTCATTCCCGACGTTTATCTATATGTGTCCTGAGTTTTACGTAAGCAATAGAACAGCTATTGGACACTATCAGAGTTCATGCAAAACGGTTTAGCCTGAGCATAAAGTAGGAATATGACAACCTAATTGGGTAAGAATCTTCATTTTTCTCAAGGGGCATAAACGACATTATTACAACACCTCCTAGACCATCTTCACTGGTAGAATCGAATGGGCCTGTTTCCTTCAGGGTCTATGGTGTAGAGTGAGGCGCTTCGCCGTCGGATGCGAAAGACCAGAGTTTGATTGTCGAGTAAGGAAATTTTGTTTCCGAGTATCTCGGTTTTCTGCTGGGATGTAGTATCGATCCCTTTTAGTCCGGATTGGCCCTGATAGGTAGGGCTAAGGCCATCCTCCTTAACCAGGGGACTTAAAAAATTATGGATTTGTTATGTAACAGTATTCTTAAAACGTCGGCTTCATGGGTCGCAAAGCGACTGAGGTAGATCCTTTTGTCTTCTCTTTCCATGTGGTCTACTTACCAATCTATCACTCTGTTCTTTTTCCTGCACTAAGTGCATGCTGTCTCTTCCTAATTGTTATACTGTTGTACTTTCGCTGTTCCCCGAGGTTTGGGGGATATATAATTAGACCCACTGCCTCGTCTGCAAAAGGTGAAACCCCTCCAATGACAACATGTCGCACATGGACCCCACCACCTGGGTTCCATGTGCGACATCTTCTTTGGTGTATCTTCTTCTTCTTCCTTCCTTCCTTGGTTCTTTTTCAGTCTCTTCTTCCATCGCTGACCTCAAGTGCAGCAAAACTAGAGGTTGACCATCCCGCAAAGTTGGCGCCTCGTTGACCGCGAGGTGCGACTCGTGCGGAGGGACACCGGGTACCTGGTGGTTGAGGTGAGACCAACACATTTCTTTAGCCCACATTTTCCTCTTGGACAAGAGGGTGGCACGGTTATCTATAGACAGATAGATAGATAGATAGATAGATAGATAGATAGATAGATAGATAGATAGATAGATAGATAGATAGATAGATAGATAGATAGATAGATAGATAGATAGATAGATAAATAGATAGATAGATTGATAGAGAAAGAGAGAGATAGATAGATAGATCGATAGATAGATATATAGATAAAGAGAGAGAGAGAGAGAGAGAGAGAGAGAGAGAGAGAGAGAGAGAGAGAGAGAGAGAGAGAGAGAGAGAGCTATGTTTCTGTTGTCCGATATTTTCGGGGGGGGGGGGGGGACGAGAAGAGACAGAGTGAATGATAGAGAATGTTAATAAAAAGGACACTTTTTCACTTAAGAATGGATTTACTGTTTTCTGCGCACTCCCACGTTTGCTGCAAGTACCAGAGGGCAATGACCACGCTGGTTCCTGTGCTACAGCAAAAAATCAATACTGTTGAAAAGATATTTTAATTCTTTCATTTATTTTAGGGAAAGGGGGGGGGGGGTCTTGGTGTCTTTTAAAATATATTATTTTTGAGCAGGATAAGAGGGGAACAGCGATGGCTTTGCAGCTGTTCGTTATACTTTCCATAATTTCTTCGGCGTGTCAAGCTAATAATCTTCTAGTAGAAAGTGATCACTGCGTACTGTCCAACCTTTCTAAAGGAAAACCAGGGTCTTTCCATTGGCTTGTTTGCGAGAAATAAGACTCTTTTCACTTTTGCAATGCAATCAAACGGAATGAGAGTAAGGGAACCTAAGATTAAGAAAATAAATGTCCAATTACAAAGAAAAAATATTTGATATCGACACTATTCCAAATTGATTACTCTGCTGCCCAAATGAAATCTTTTACCATGTTCGAATCCTTTACGATATAAATCATAGTATATAGCAGTCATACTAGTAATCTGACCGTGTTATTTTGTCCACTGAACACGCGATGCTCTTGTGGGGCACACACTAATAGAAAGGAACATGATGAAAAACTGATAAGTTATTCCTGTTTCCACAATAAGCAACTAATTAGCTTTATCGAGAGCTTGATGAGAAATTGTAGACCCACTAAACACCCCTGAATCTAAATAAGTAAGCACATTACGGCACAGGCTATATATCAACAGGTATAATATTGTTGTGTAAGCGTTCTGTTGCTTTTTGTGAGTAATTTTCATTCATTACCTTCCCATGGGGAGAATCAAAGATTATTTTCATATTTCATAACTGTCTTCATCTTTGTTTAGTTCCATTTCTTTAATGTCTACATACATAGTAAGCACACTCTGCTCATGTCAATGATCACCATCTTTTCGTATTAGGCCCTGTTTTTTTTTTTTTGAATTATAGTTTAAAATCAGTTAATGTATTTCATATGCATAACCCACATTTCGACTAATCTCACAAACATTCTTTATAAAGATGGCTAAACAAGTTTAAATCAGTTTAACTGTGCTAAAATTTAATACTCAGGCAACTCTCATTTTCACGTCGGTTTTTACACCCCTGGTCACATGCGAGATGAAATGCTTAAGAAGAGCGGTCAACAAAACAAGAAGAGACAAAATTAAAAATGAAGTCATAAGTGACACCGTGGGAGCAACACCAGTCCTACCACACAGTGAAAAACAAAAGGTCAAGTGGTTTGGACACCTCACGAGGATGCCCTCAAACCATCCAGCTCTCAGAGCATACTACACTAAATATTCTGGATGGAGAGCCAGAGGAAGGCCAAGGCGACGATGGAGTGAATCTTTGGCAGACAGCCTCAGAGCTCACTGGATGTCCCTCCTACAGGCCACTCGCCTTGCTGCAGACAGACACCTGTGTCTCCCCGCGACACCCCGCGGTACAAGCGAAAGACAAACGTAAAGTAAAGTAAGTAAGTTTTACACCCCTGCACGACACAAAAGGGCACAACCGTTACTGCTACACATTTCTACCGTACCCCACCCAAAGGACCTTACTGTATAACCTCTCGTTGTTTGTTTGTTTAGTATAGGGTTTTACGGCGCTCGCAACTGCATAAGGTCATATGAGCGCGCGGGACACACCTAATACTTTTTCGTTGGTAGGAAATTTTTGAATTTTGCCC
>NW_004797406.1:1096867-1102389 GCF_000002075.1 Aplysia californica | reverse complement strand
CACACACTCACACACACACACACACACACACACACACACACACACACTCACAGAGAGCACGGGGCTCACAACATAATAGAGTGTTTACAGTAATGACAAAAACATGAGCTGGGGTCGGCGGACTCGCTTCTCCTTCAGTTATTGGCGGTGTATAGTGTTCTTTGTGTGGGCCAAGAAAGACAACCAGTTTACGGAGTAGGTTTTTTGACAAGGCAGTTGATAGAAGTGTGGGTGGATTCTCTCCCTTTGCCCGAACGGGTCTTACTATTGTTTGGTTTACCTATTCTGGGACTCCGATCGCTTTTCCTGATCGCGGGCGACCCTCGTGTCCTTCTCGTTTTACCCAAAAACTTTCGCATTCCGATCTCACTCCCTCGCTTGTCATTTTTGGCGGAGAATCCCCAGGTATGAAATTGTCAATACAAACACAAGAGCCACCAAAACCTGGCATCTTGGATATCTTTACTCTGTTACTTATGTCATCTGCCTGTTTGGACATAAAGAAAAGATTTGCCCGATTTCCCAGTTTGTTTACCCTTAGGTTTAAAAATAAAGAGTGCGCTGAAGAAGAGAGGAGTGTTGTGAGAACCATCTGTCTTTAACGGGTTGTTGTTGGGGAGAAGGGTTAGAATGCTTGGTATGCCCGAGAAAATATCTCACAGTAAACGTTCGCAAATGATTTGAAGAATAAGTTTGGTTTGTTCTTGACGTCAGGGACAGGAGGCAAAAGTTCTTATCAATACAAACTAACTTTTTTTCATCCTGTCTCGCCTCAACTTCTGAGGTGTGTAAACGCTAGTAACAACATTTAAGTTCTGCAAATACTTGTAAGTAATATTTATGTTCCAGAAATACAAGACATAACATCTGTGTTCTATAAATACTCGCAATCATATTTTTAGTTTTTAGAAATACGCAATGCAAAAATTTCTAGGGGACTTCCTGGTCTGTTTCAAGGTCACATTGCTTGGCACAAGTTAACTGCATTTCTTTTCATAAAAAGCTGGCTGGTTAAAATGATCTTACTTGCAATAACATTTTAGTGCAGTTTTTAAATTTTTGAATGCAATATTATCGAAAAGACATTTTCAAAAGTCTTTTGCTTATTAAAAAATTACATTTTGTACCTGAAGGTCTGACATTTGGCGTTGGTTGTCTTTAGATCCAAATCAAAACAGATTGGAAATAAGAATGCCAGTACGCGCATTTTAAATATAATTTCACTGAAGTGACTTATCTATTATGTGACAAAAAGGAAATTAATATAAAAGAAAACAACTACACCAACCAACTTGGAAGAGCACTTGGAGAAATTAAAATATTAGAGAACAAATAGACTAATAATGTCTTTACAGTATGGTGGGCATGAAGCACTGCCAGGGGAAATGGCGGGCTTGTCGTAATACTTGTGAAATGGGTTGAGCAATACATTTCAAGCTTTTTAGCTTATAATTTAAAAATGGCAACTCTTTCCTTGGCAACGAGTGGTTACGCTCACGCATTCAACTCATAAAACATTCTTTGAAATAGACCTACACACTAATTTAGAGAGGGGCCAAAGCGCGGCCAGACACCGGACGGCGGCCAATTTCTATACATTACTTTAACGACGGTCTATTCCCGATGTGTTGCAAACCTTATCTTCTTAAAGTGGCTTCCCCTCAGGTCAACGAATCCTTCGAATTTCCGCCAGTTGTTCTACTCCGCAAAGATGGTATCAGTTTCGGTACGTGTTATTTCGAGCTTCTACAACTTGGCTTTTGAGGTTTTTAGGTGGGTTATTCTGATCCTACTGACTTCAATATAAGTTAAGGACCTCTTGCAAACACTCTGCGTGGTCTTCTTGGGTTGGCTTGCACGTGGGCGTTCTTCGACTGATCCAGTGGATTGATAGCGCTGCCTGAGGCGGACAATGACAGAGTGTAACACTGCAAGCCTTCTAGCAACTTCTCTGACTCCAACTCCATCCTGCAGCCATGCCATAGCTCTGGCGCGACCAGTCTTTCAGCTTACGTCTTGGTGGTATATTGATGCGATACTGGATTTTGCGCAAACGGCGGCTTATATTGCCACAAAACTGAGCCTAGTTAGAGAACGTATGTCCTTTATGACGTTCTCCGGAAATTTTAACTGAGCAAGTGTTATACACAAGTCAATAAGAAAACAGTAAATTTGGCTATAATTCCCAGACGATTTCCCGGCTGCACGTGGTGGTTTGCCCCTTTAAGAAGCTTTGCAGTACGCATTGGTAACCCATTAACAATTTCAGAGCAAAACAAAAATGGAAACATTCCTTGCCGTCTTTTTTTTGGATTAAAAAAATCAGGGCTGTCTGTCAAGGTGGTCCTTAACTTATGTTGAGGTTTATATTTATCTTGTTGGTTTTGGGAAGATTTTTGAACGGCAGTAGTACAAGCTGAGTCCATAAAGTTCATAGATTTTTGGCAAGCTTGAAATATACTGCTTGAATCATTTTAAAGGGAAAAACGTACGTGGTCCTGCTGAAGTTAAGGTAATTTCGTCCTTAGACTTGACGCATTCGGGCATTCTGAAACACCATTAATTTTGTCAAATTCGAAAGTTAAGTGGTTCGGAAGTTTTAGGTAGCCAAAGTGACGAACTTTCACAAATATAATGTATAGAGATTGCTAGCCTCTTTATTCCAGGAAATATTTCAGACCTGTGAATCAAACAGGAAATTAAAACTGTCTCATTAATCCGAGTCGTCAATATTTCAGTTGTTATAAACGGACCCAACAATATTCATTTTCTTCATTTCAAGCTTGATGTCATTTGGATTCTAGATAACACGATCACTTTGGCACAAAAGTCAATTTTTCTAAGCAAATCTATACTACACACGGTATAACCAGCCCCCTTTTCTCTCAGTGTGTGGGCTACTGACGATAACGTTACAAAACATAGGCAGTTGCGTTCAGGTCACGCTGTTGGCACATTCAGGGAACACGGCCGTGCTCTACCGTCTTAAGACAACCCCCCCGAAAAAAACAACAACAAACAAACAACAAAAAACCCCCAAAACCCCCCCAAACAAACAACAAAAACAAACAATAACAAAACAAACAAAAACAACAACAAAAATAACAAAACAACAATAACAAAAACAACAAAAAAGTATCATAATTAGCCTTTTCATGGAACGTCTTTCTATTTTGGTTTATGGTTATAGAAAACAAAATTACGGACGTTTTGGGCTTTTGAAAATACGCGTTGTGACCTTATTATTACATATCGATGTTGTTTGTGACAAAAGATATTTTAATCAATTACTCCATAACTATTTACTGTATACCTCTGAAAATCAGACAAACGTTACCACGGCCAATGAATATTGACCAACAATAATAAGATTGACCAAGTGGGACTCTCATGGTCTAAAGGTTAAGGTGTTCACCTCTCATTCAATAGTCCCGGGTTCGATTTCGGATAGAGATGGAACATTTTTCTTTTCAAAAATTGTCCCCTTTCACCTCTTTTCATGCTCTCTAGCAATGTTCTGTCGTCTGCTTTCGTCTTAACTTCCTGCCTCCCACCCACTCACCTCGTTTGCCCCCTCCTCTGGGCTCCTGACTCTTTCTGCAGCCTTTCTACTGCTACTCCTCGGCTCTTTCTTACTGCTGTCTTTCAGCCCCACCCCTGGTCTTCCGGTAGGAAAGATCTACACCTAGCCCTCTCAGACAAGTGCAAAAACTCTGGAAGGTCCCGTGCGTAAACTGCCCACTTTAAAGATCCCTTGGTGGTCTAAAATCGATAAGAGTAGGTTTCACCCGCCACCCGGGCAAAATGCAAAATTTTCTACTAACTGAAAATGTATAATGTGTCCCGCGTGCTCATATGACCTTATGCAGTTGCGAGTGCCGTAAAAGAATAAATTACCAAATAGATCCACCAAATTTTAATGAAATTTTAATCACACACAAAAAGTTAGTTCTTTGCCTCTCTTGTAACAATTTAATTTGTGGTACATACGTTTTTCTGTCATAGGACGGTAGTGCTGCGGGGTGCCGACACTGCTGCGGTCACGGTACACGGCCGGGCCAAGTTTGGATGAAGCGAAAAACTGGCATCTGCTCATCTGTAAATGCAGATTTTCTTCCTCTGCCATTCAACAGTCACAACAAGAATAACTTTAACTCTAGAGCTACTCTCTTAATTAAAGGAAGTTCTCTCGCACTTCTACTATGATATAATACTATAACTATACCAATCTCCATACTTTTTTCCATCATAAATAAAAACGTATTTTTGATTTCGCCCCCCCCCTCTCCCCCTGCCCCCTTCTACTTTCTACAGGTACACAAGACATCATGTTATTTTTAAAATAACATGCGCGTGTTATAAATACACTCAAATAGCAATATTATTATTGATAGATGCATGATTCAAGTTTTGTCAGAATCTTTTTCTTCATGTGCATGTTTTATGCCCCCACTTACACGATTTAGATCATTTTGCCTGTCAGAACCAACCCAAGCATAGACAGATGCACATTCCAGCAGGAAGACTGAGATGCTCGATAAAGATTTCCCCTCGGGGGAATGGAGTAACTAAATTGTAAGATTTATAAATGCATGAAAATAATATTATTCCATTAGATACTCGAACTGCTCAATTTGCGAAATCAACGATTATACGTAATATCGTTTAAGCATCAACATTATTAAAGGTTATAGAAAATGTAAGCAAGAAACATTTAGATTCTTTAAACATACTGGGATGACATTCCTCTTCATAAATAGAAAATAATGTTTGAGATATCTGGGGAAATGATATCTAATAGGCCGCCGTTTTCCACAAAGGAGACTTTAAAAGTTTCTCAATCAACATGGATATAGTCCATCAAAAGTATCGTAAAAGTGCAAACCAGTGACACATTTGCTGAGAAAAAAAGAGCTGGCTAAGATTGAGTATTAGCATAAATGTGATTTTGCGAAGAAATTCAAAACAAAGTTTCGATAGGGTGTCCCAAAACAGTGACAAAACACTAAATCAGTTAATTGTTTGAATTTGGGTTTTGCTTTTTTCTCAATAAAAAGACTAGGCAAGCGAATGTGAGTCGAGCTGCATTATATCCAAGACTGACTCAAGTCTGAGCAAGCGTGAAATGTTGGAAATGACAAAAATACACGCTTCCTCAGAATTACAAAGTTCTATCAGACATTTTTGGCTGTTTTGAGTTACGAAGACCATGCGGTCTGAAACCAAATTTTAGTTAATGTTCTATCCGTTCCATCAAAATCGTAAGACAATTCGGAGTCGTTATCAAGATATTCAAAGAATTGTTTAAAAAAAAAAAAGCTTGACGTGAAGTGAAACTCAAAATCTTGGACGTCAAATTTCTCAAAACGAGGTGCTGAGCAGATATAGTACTTCGTAGTTCTGAGGTAGCGATTCGTGTCCGTGACAAAAACAGTTTCAAAATCTGGTTCTACTGTGCGAGGTGAGTGGGGCAAGGATATGTCATTTTTTGTGTCTCCCCCCCCCCCCCCCCCCCCCCCCCC
>NW_004797406.1:1094809-1096767 GCF_000002075.1 Aplysia californica | reverse complement strand
AGGGGGGGGGGGGGGGGGGGGGGGGGGAGCTACACTAGGGTGAAAAATATAGGGAAAAAATTAAGTGAGTAAAAAAAACAACCCAGCAACACACAACTACTAACAATTAGATCCTATCATTGTTATTCATATTCCCTTATTGTTTCCTCTTAGTATTATGACATTTATACTTACTAATTCATACAATTTTCACAGTCACTGACTGTCTTATTCGAAAAAGATCATATAATAATTTTGTCACCCGAAAGAGGGCCAGGGACACCACCCCCAAATAATACTTAAAAACAATTCAGAAAAAAACTTAAGCAAAACAAAAGAAAGAAAAACAAAAAACGGAAAAACAATTTACAAATACAAATAAATCCATCAGACTGAATACATTTTAAAAACAAAAGAAAAACACCCCCCCCTTCTCCAAAAAACCTCCCAAAACAAACTGAAAACAAAGCAAAACAATGACCAATACCACCTTCCAAATGCCCGAACTAAACAAAGAAATACCCACAAACAAAGAGCATAAAAACCCCCCAACAAAACAGTTACTTTCCTACATGAATTTGCATCTAAATTCTGTTATTGTAGGCCTACGTACGCATGTTTGCTATTTGCTATTCCTCTCCAGTGTCGCCAGAACTCGGAATTAAAGCTACAGTTCAATGAAACCGAGTCAGGGTTTACGATTGTTCCTCGTACTTATACAAAGAAAGATAATAAACAGTTTCCGTTGACAGCTCCGATTAGTCAACGATTAAGCAGGACGCCAGATGACGTTCTGAACCACACTTTGTTAATTAAGTGAGTTCAGGATGCTAACACTGTGAGGTTTTTCTGAGATTAATCCCCCTTCCCCATTCCCCTTTCCCCAACTCTCTCCCGCCCAAAATACCCCCCCCCCCAAACAAAACAAAACAAAAACAAAACAAAACAAAAACAAAACAAAAACAAAAATCACCAAATTACCACCGTCACCACCACAACAACAAAACAATGCCCCGCAACCCGCCCCCCCAATAAAAAAACAACAACAATACAACAACAACAAAACAACAACAACAAAACAACAACAACAAAACAACAACAACAAAACAACAACAATAACAGCAAGAAAAAAACCCCAAAGCCACCCCCCCCCAAAAAAAAAGAAATTAAAAATAAGAAACAAACCCATCCCCAAACAAAATAAGGCTCCATAGAAAAGTAAGAAGCTGCAAAGGAAATTGCCTTCCTGAGTCGCCCACTTGGATACTGTAACACTTTCCCCTCAGTGTGTTCTCAGAGCTCTCAAACTATATTGCTTGTTTCCTTCTCATGTGTCCAATACCATACCATAATTAAACCACGTTGGGGGGAAAGGGGGCGGGGGGCTCTCGTGGCCTCGAGGTTAAGCTGTTCGCCTCTCATTCAAAGGTCCCCGGTTCGAATCCAGGTAGCGTCGGAAAAAATGTTTTTCTCTAAAATTGTCTCCTTTCACCTCCTGCCCTGCTCTCCAACAATGTTCTGTCGTCTACTTTCGTCTCCAATTTTTGCCCCCACCCCCTCACCTCTTTGCCCCCTCCTCTGGGCTCCTGACTTTCTGCAGCCTTTCTACTGCTACTCCTTGGCTCCTTCTTATTGCTGTCTTTCAGCCACACCACTGGTCTTCTGGTAGGAAAGATCTACGCCTTGCCGTCTCGGACAAGGGCGAAATATCTCGGAGGTTCCGTGTGCAAGTTGCCCACGATGAAAAATCCTTGGTTGTCTAAAATCGATAAGAGTAGGCTTCGGCTGCCACCCGGGAGACTAGAGAAAAACCACCCAAACAGGAAATTAATTGAACAGAGACCATCAAAGAAACGGATTAATGGAAGATCAATACTTGACACAGCCGCTGAACTAGCAGAAAAACACTATCTTCCATGTAACAGAGAAATGCTGAAACCTTTAAGACCAGAACTCCCCCCAAACACTAACATCAAGAA
>NW_004797406.1:1094020-1094565 GCF_000002075.1 Aplysia californica | reverse complement strand
AGCTATTTGATGCATGTGGTACTTCTTGTACAAATTACGAGGTTGAGGCAATCGCTATTGAAGCAGCAATCCTCCACCTGACCAACATTTTCATAATACATCCAAACAAAATCAAGAACACTATTATCTTCACAGACGGAAAGTCAGTACTCCAAGCTTTGGAAAACATGAATTTCAAAAGCCCAGCCTGCCTATCCGTGGCTCAAACAATCAATACGTTCATACAGACCTATGCTGTCGACCTGACACTACTGTGGATACCTGGCCACAGCAACATCCCAGGAAACGACAGAGCAGACACCCTTGCCAAGAAGGGAGCATCACAAACACAACCTCGCAACCCAGTATCACAAGAGACAGTCAAGAACATCATCAAATGCAACACACCAGGTAACAGTGGCTGAATGGATGAGCAATGGACAAAACTGGAAGAACTGTATTTGCACACACGACAGCCCCCAACTCTAAAGATGCAATAAATTCCCTGAGTAGAAGAGAACAAGTCACGATATTTCGCCTGCGAACACAACGCATACCACTAAATT
>NW_004797406.1:1090085-1092296 GCF_000002075.1 Aplysia californica | reverse complement strand
ATATATAAAAAGGGTTTACGACTCGTATCGTAGAAGAAAATCCATGACGTTACAAACTCCAAAATGTAAATCTGAGCTTCAAGACATTGACTGAACTTGAGGCCAATAAAATATGGATAGATCTGACTTGATCGGCACGGAACAAGAAATACTTCTACGGTATACTAGAAAACAAAGTGAAAGAAGCAACCACTTCTTAGTCCTGCCCCCTGCCCCCTGTACATCTCCCAAAGACCTACTTTTCACCCACATGTTCGTAGTATAGACGTGCACTTGCTATGTAAAAATATAAAACCTGTGTGCTGTCAAATGACGCTGTCCCACGCAGATAAAGTCTAGAATCAGATACTGTACACTGTACTGGACTCACAATCACGTACACATTGAACAAATTTAACCCAGAATTTCCGATCCGATCCAAAGGTTCTTCTCTTCTTTGCTCTTCTCTGCTCTCAGTTCACTGCTCTAAGAGAACTGTGTCAAATGCACATTTCAGAAACTAGAGTCTAGCTGGGGTGAAGGTGGAAAGGGCGAAAGGGGAAAAAGGGGAAAGGGAAAAAAGGTCGGGGGAGGAGGAGGGTGTATTGTTTTAGGCCCAGACCCTGACAGTCGAACGTGGCGCTTCCCTCTCCTCGTCAAAATTCCCTCTATAACATTACTGGGCGGAACGAAGGATCGCCGGTCCAGGCTCCTGGCCAAGTAAGGTAACTCGGGGAAGTAGGTGACGAAGAGAACACAAAACAGAACCATAGGTGGCCTAAAACGCAATAGAAATAATTATGCTAACAATTGATGTACAAGTAGTAATAAGAGACAGGTTTGATGGTGAATGTAACTAAATAAATTATGTAAAATAATATGTATTAGTACTGCAGACGTGTCCTTCCTTTGGCAATTAGAAGCCGTCTTTTTAGCTCTCTGGGCAAAAATTGAATTCGCTCGGAGGCTGACGTCACCGCCGCGCGAGCGCTGTTCGAAAAGGTCTCTCGCGCCTCGCGGCCTCGCGCAGATAAGTTTCACATTGTGATGGGCGATTTAATATAAGACCCGGCGTGATAAACAAAAGATGAAGAAACAAGTCTTTGCAGTGCGACAACACACCAAAGAACCACTATTGTTTCTCAGAGCGCCTTCAAATCGGCCGAGTGTTTTCTGAACGTTGATTAGATATATTAATGTGTATTTACGTACTTGAAACTAAATAACAATTATCGTCAACAATCAGTCTCTTGTCCACTGTACAGCCGACAAAAACTGACCTGCGCCGCCGGTCTTGCCCAGTGAATGAACCGCGCCTGACCGTAACGAATGCATTTACAAATTGACATTTTAAAACCTTTCAACCAAAGGCCCCCGAGCCTTAAATCGGCTATATCCTGGGCACCTGAGCAATTTCATTGATTTTTTAACGTATACTTTTCCACAGCTCATTCTAGTGTTGAAATTATCTGTTTATCTATTTTTTTCCGCGGAAAATCTCGAAGCTGGTGTAGATCTATATTCATGATGCTGTTTCGTATTTATTGTGTGTTCTATTTCTGTAACAACACGTCATAAATAATATTTAGTTGGTGTGTCATTCTGATACTTCGCTACACCAGGGTATTTGCCTCGTTGAGTTCATACGGACATTTCGACACAGATTGTCCTAATTAAAGGATTTGGGGAGTTAAAAAAAAGCGTGCAGCTTGGATGAAAATGTGAGCGGTAGTACGACATCGTCATTGTTTTTGAAGGAAGTGACCTCGGTAGTGTAGATTATTCTAAATAGTTTACTTTCAAGTAGGCTGTTTTTTTTGTAAAAACAATAAGCAAAGGAACGAAATTAGTACCGGCTTCGTTTTTCGCAGGGCAAAAAAATATTCCTGTGCGTCGATAGCATTTCAAACCCAAGTGCAAATTCCCAGTGCAATAAGTCAAGAGATAATTGAGATATAGCACTGCAAACGTAGGTACAAAAAGTGAACAGACTAGGCTATAGCTGTGCCCCCCCCAACGTACCCCCACAAAAGAAAAGAAAAGAAAACAAACAACAGCAAAAAACAAACAAAAAACAAAAAACAAACAAACAAACAAACAAACAAACAGAAAAACAAACAAACAAACACAAATCAAAGAAAAAACAACAACACCCCAACATAAAAATCTCCAAACTAACCGAACAAAAGAAAACAAATAAAAACAAAAACAAAACAAAACAGAAACAAAGGA
>NW_004797406.1:1083834-1089585 GCF_000002075.1 Aplysia californica | reverse complement strand
GGAGGGGGGGGGGCAGTTCCAAAGCATAGCTCACCTCCCACACACAGAAAACAGTTTTAAAAATAGACCCTCCTTGATTGCTTAAGGTTACTAAAAACTAAGTGATACTCTATTACGTTACCTTCTGACAGATTGGTGGTTAACCATCGAAACCTTGGTATGTGTTGCAAGTAAATCCTAAAGCTAACGCAGTAGAGTATGATGAAAAACATTTTGGGAGTGGTTAAATCGAAAAGGGCGGGTTTGGAGGAGGGGGTGCGGGTGGCGGTGGGTTTCATTCACCAACTTTCAAAATGACATTATTATAAAATCATTCACACCAGCTTAATAAAATCAAACCAAGCCATAGACTGGACTGGCGTTACACAAGAGCTGGAGCACAGTGACCAGCCGTTTAGAGTCCTGTCAGGTGGTAAAGTATTATACAAGGAAGTTGTACACCACCCTAAAAACCATCTTCATAAACTAAAATAGACGATTTGAAGGAAGAACTAACTACGGAGTGCTAAAAGATCACACCTGAAACATTCAAGAGTGTAAAAGCCAGTTTTCTTGGAAGGGTCGATGCTTTGTCTGTTGCTTAGGGAGCTCATTTCAAGTATTTAATAAAAGACTATTATCAATCAAGCTGTGTTTGGTGAAAACAAGGATGGTGCTCAACTTTTGGGACACCATGCATATTTGGCTCGACATAAAATGCTAGGCTGTTTAGTTTCACGTAACTCCAAGGACGCAAGACAGTCCAAACAGTGGCCCTGCTCGGTGTTGTATAGCGTTCTTGAGATCCCATGAACTTGATAAGAACTGGGAACGACCGGGTCTTCATCGCGCTAATGTGAGCGAAGTCAATTTGTAACAAAGGGGACGTACTGGTTGCATAAGTTTCTCCATACGGACAACAGGCGGGCCTTATCTAAATTGTCGGATACCGCCACAGACAACGGTCATTGGGCATACTGGACATTCTGAGCATAGCTCCACGGACTCAGGAATGTGACCTAGGCACACCGCGCTGAGCCTTTGTCCCCCTTCTATGTCTGTCCTCCATCATTTCCCTCTATCTACATCCCTCATCTCAGCTATCTCTCTCTATCTCTCACTTCTCTTTCTCCATCATTTTTGTCTATAGGTCTTGTTCTACCTCTGTTTATTACCTCTCTTCTGAGGCCTCTAAATGATTCGAGCCTTACTGTTCCCCTCCCCTCATCCTGCGGTCCGTTGGCGCTACAAGCTGTCATCCAAGCTCATCTCTAATCCGCTAATCATGGATTACTTGCCCAGAAGGGCGTGAAAATGCTGTCAACAGGCGCCCCTTGCCGGTCAGCGTGACGGAATGTAGCGGTCAGCTTAGCGCACAGCCGGACGCGGTCCCTGCTACACTACCCATACGGCTGCCATTTTAGGTATCAGCTGGTCTTGGTGTCCACATGAGCCTGACTGTGACGTAACAGCAGGAATGTAATACGTCACGTTTAGTTCCTGGAGCAGGAGGTAACAGGTAGAAAACAAGCTCGATTTACCGGGAGACAGGCATGTTGGGAACAGGCAGAGTTGGGGAAATAATTCTCAACCGTGTCTTCCACTTCCACTGTGCCCTCTCGGCTTTTCACAATAACTGTACAAATAAAACCGATATCTGTGGTGTAGAGAGCTGGCGTTTTATTGTTGCACGCAGGAGGCGTAAGTTCTTTTCCCGTGTGGGAAGAATTTTTATCTAGCATCTCTGGCTATCTGCTTAGATATTGTATCCTCAGCAGCCTGTGCAATCCCTGGCTGGCAGTGTCCAAGAAGCCCCACTTTTTGAATGATTTAATTAAAAGTGTCGACAGGGATGTAAAACTTTTACAACTACTGTAACAGTTACTCCAACTAAACTGCTACAATTACAAGTACAATTGTTCAGTGTATCATTCGAACTGTGCTTTCTTTATCTCTATTCTAAGACTAAGAGTACTTTCTCTGTCTCTCATTCCCACTTAACTGCATATTATCCATCTCCGTCCAACTGCACTTTCTCCATTTTCTCCTCAAACCGTCCCAGGGTGTCAGTTGGAGGGGAGGTGGTGTGGGGGCGTGGGGGAGTTAGCTAAGTTCCCAGCACATAGGTATCTTAGTTACATCTAGGTACTCGGGTACTGCAACGCACGACTTCACAGCTCGGCCCTTTTCGGGCGAGATCTCAGTGCGTCCCAGCCTTAGCAACCGGTGGCAGGTCCGCGTGACGTCATGCTTTGAGGGCGTTGCGCAGCTCAGTGGATGGGTGATCTGGGACATATCTGTCACGTGACACACCCTCCCTTCGAATAGCAAGAATCCAATCTCATTGCAAGGAGCAGGGGTATTTTGTAGATTCTGTTAAGGATAATACATTTGCTAGCTGGGATTTACACAGACACACACCCATTAGATATAGCTACACGGGTCGTTCAAAATGTTTTGCCTCCAAGTTCATAATTTCTTTAATTACTGATGCTACATACAAAAGTTATACACCAAATGAAAGCTTAGAATGTCTGCTACATGACGTACCTTTACTTTTCAACACAGTTGCCTTCTTTGTCAATGCAGATACGCCAACGTCGAATAAGTTGTCGCATGCCGTCGGCGAAAAATTCATGTGGTTTTCCTCTGAACCAGTGGCGCACATCTTCTTGAACTTCATCGTCATCTGCATACCGTTTTCCTTTAAGGGACCCCTTCAACTTAGGAAAAAGATTAAAGTCAGATGGAGCAAGGTCTGGACTGTAGTATGGGTGCGGTAAGGTCTCTTGAAATCTGAGACTTTTCATGATATCTTGAGTTTGTCGACTCGTGTGTGGACGAGCGATGTCGTGGTGCAAAATTATTGCATTTATTTCCTGGCCGAACTCTTGACCGCCGTGCTCTAAGTTTTTCTCAGGGTCTCAATATATCGTTCAGAGTTGATAGTGGAACCCTGTTCCAAAAATTCCTTATGAATCAGACCATCGCAGTCCCAAAACACCGTCATAAGCACTTTCTTTGCAGATGAAACAACTTTGAACTTCTCGGGGCTAGGTGAGCCAGTGTGCCTGTATTCTTTCGATTGTCTTTTGTTCTCTGGGTCATAATGGTGTACCTAGGTCTCGTCTCCTGTAACTATACGGCGTAAGAAAGCTTCACCTTCATCGGTATAACGATCCAGGAGTTCGTCATTAACTTGACTTCAGTTCAATTTCAGCTCGGGTGACAACATGTAGGGAACCCACGGAGCACACACTTTCCTGTAACCCAACTCATCAAGGATAATACACTGAGCACTCCCTACAGAAATCCCTAGCATTTCACTGACATCTCTTACTTTGATCCGCCGGTTTGCTAGGAAGATTTCATTCACTCTCTCCTGGTGTTGAACATCAGTGGCAGAGTTGGGACGACCACATCGAGCTTGGTCATGCAAATCTGTCTCTACTGGACTGGTTTCAGCGAACTACTTTGCCCATCTTCGAACAGTACTTACATCTACACATGCTTCTCCATAGAAAGCTTCATTCGCCTATGAATATCGATAAGTGCAGCTCCCTCTGCAGTAAGGAACTCAATAACAGCTCTTGGCTTTAAGCGCACATTCATATATTTGCTGGACGCCATTTTCTAGGCGACAATGTACCCTAGCTTCATTGATGTAAACAGCAATAGCATAAAGGTGTGACATTATAGTATAAATCTGTTTTTTTTTTTTGGGGGGGGGGGGGTTGAGAGTGTACATATTGAAAGTCACTTATGTACAAATTTCATGAAGATATCTTGAATAGTTTAGAAGTTATTGAATAGGAGGAAAAACGTTTTGAACGACCCTCGTATATTTATATCATTTTCGTGAGCAGAGCAGAACCCAGCACACGTCACTCTGGAGCGATAGGTCATTACAGAGGGGAAAAGCTCATTGTTAAAGAGAAAAGGCCATCACTGAGTAGATAAAGTCACCAGTGAGAGGAGAAGGTTATGATAAGGGGCGAAGGTCGTCAAGGAAAGTAGAACATGAAGGAATGAAAAAATAATCGATTCACAATACAAAACTACCATGAAGGACATCGTGCCCTTTTTTTTCTTATAAACACCATAAGTCATCTCAAACCGAAGATGGACGTTTTAGAACTTTGAAACCCTTTATTATTTTTCTTTAAGTACTATTTTTGTTTGTCATTTAGGTGTTTTTCTTTTTTATTCTTTCTGTTCCTTTTCCACTGCTATTCTTATGAGATTGAAATATGATTTTGTGCTTTTGTTCAAAGACATTACCATGAACTATATTTTCCTCACAATTTATAACTGTATCCAACACGTTCATTTTTAGGCCTAACCTTGAAGTACTACATAATAATAATATAAGTTTAAACTGACAAATACTTACTTACTCTCTCCCTATACAGTCAGGTACATAAGGCGGAGAGCAGTCGAAGCCACGCTTGTCTGTCTCGGGCCACTTTCTTCAATTCTGGCACATGTAAGCCCTGGGTGATTGCCTCATCTCTTATTGTGCCAGTTGGTCTTCCCAGATTTCTCTGTCCAGTTGGTTTCCTATGCCATGTATGATTTTGTCTTCGGCATTCTCAGAAAATGCCCTCGATATCTCAAATGCTCGATGGGAAATTAAGGAAAAATACCCCTCCCCTCAACCACCTGTATGGCGAGTTCAATTCTTCAAGATCTTTTATTCTCGGATGAGACCCTTTGGAACAGGAAAGTAGCTGATTATTTTTTAACCTAATGTTTTATTATATACCTGTGCAGAGTAGCTCAGGATAATATAAGACGAGGACGCTCTTGTGACCTCCACTGTTCAACATTTTTGTTAAAAATACTCCTGGCGTTCCCTAAGATAAAATAATCATTTACTGTCAAAACAAAAGACAGATTCAGCAACTTTCTACAGCTCTCTAGCGTTTCAAGCTTTGGCGAGAAGAGATGAAGCCAACTGGTTTGCCGCCAGTGTCAAAATCGGCATTAAGCACAGGAAAATTAAATGCTGGGATCTTGTTGAAACTAGACTCTCGTCAAAACAATGGGAACAAAGAAACCGACACACTAATTTCCGCCCCTAAATTAAATGTTATTGATTTTTTCTTCATTACTTTCTATGTCCATTTAAAAAGACATTTCTGAGTGAAGTTTTGCTGGAAAACATTCATCAAAAGCACACGCAGTTTGCAGTGTCCAAGGACTCACTAGCTTTGCAATTCACCAAACAATGGCAGCCATTTACTCGCTAATGTTACCTCTAACACCTGATGACCCCCCCCCCCCCATCTGCTTCAGTCACAAATATCTCGACTTCTAATCAAGATACATGAGTATTTTTTCGTTACAAACAAGACAAATAAACAAGCCCCAAAAAACAACAAAACACCCCTCCCCCCAACAACCCCTCCCCCCAAACCACCATCAACAACAAAACCACTCATGAAACAAACACCAAACAAACTGTGGAACTGCATTACCATAAGTAAAACAACTAATCTTATCCGGACCCTTACACACTCTATCTTGCTCTAAGGGTAAAAAGCAAAATCGATTGCAGCAGATCTAAAGAACAATTGGCACTACTGAAATTTAATGCTTTCAAACAAATCTTGGAATGTCTCTCAAAGTTGTCATTTGTAGTAAGCCACACACACAATCTTTCTCCTCTGAAACACGATATTTGAGACGATTGAGGTCAACTTAATAGGAAACGGAAATCATCATCATCATCATCATCATCATCATCATCATCATCATCATCATCATCAT
>NW_004797406.1:1082204-1083641 GCF_000002075.1 Aplysia californica | reverse complement strand
CTACTACTACTACTACTACCACTACCCTTACCACTACCACTACCACTACCACTACCACTACCACTACCACTACCACTACCAATACCACTACCACCACCACCTCCACTTTTTCCCCCCATCTTTTTCTTCTTACTTTTATTATTGGAATTACATTTTGTCATTTTGACACTCCTTCGCTTCCTAAAGTGAAACATTCACAGAATTGCTCAAACAGCACAAGATGGTTCAGATAATCCCTGAACCCACGCATCGTTCTGGTCTCACGCTTGAAGGGCTGGTTACTAAGAACGGCTCGGACAATTTCAACATTTTTTTCTGTTGCGGACAAATTATTCTCCAATTGTTTTCTTGACATGTTTGAATTGGATGTGATATAAAAACGGAATAAAACATGATGTGCCTTCAAAAAACACCAAGGGGATTGACAAAAACAAGTTTAAAATGGATTTGTCGAAAGCTTTAAGTGACTTTAAAACCGCTTTTGTTGATGTGTATATTTTCACTGTTCTTGACCACCGCCCTTCTCTTGCGACTAGTTTTCTGTTGGGTTAGACCATGTCAACCTCATGGTTCGGAGATGAAAGCGAAAACGGTCAAAATTGAATGTTGGAAGGTAGAGAGGCAATGGGGGTTAAAACAGAGCTTACCACCAACAGGCATATTTTTTAAAAACAAAAGAAACAAGAGATGAAATATGTAACTAACTAAATTATGTACTAAAAAGAGATACGGTTTAGCATGCATTTAGCCAAATCGTCGAGGCGCAGAAATCGCTTCTTTATGTACGAATTCCGTAACGTAGGCCATACGTGCTTTAAATACAAAGGAAATACATGTATCAGAACTAATTTGGGAACAATCTAAATTAATATGTTCGATATGTGCATGCTTCGATGCGTGAGCGTTCTCTATATGCCAAAGACTGTACAATGCTTCTAATCTAGAAAATTCGAAATCACGTTAGTAACTATTTGATATTTATGACGGGCTTTTAGGAGGGGAAAATACACGTCTCCCGAATTCCTTTAGCTATCTAAAACTTCCCAACAAGCTTGCCAATCATTTCACAGATAAAGCCCACAATCCAAGAAATGGCCCTGATAGCTATGAAACTTTAGACAATTCTGATGTATAGAAGAAGATGATTCTCGATTAGATTGAACGTGTTTCTGATAGGCTACATTAAATTAGTGTTTCTAAACCCCCGTCGCAAACAATGTGATCCGGACCCTGTCTCTGGTTCTCTATTGTGTTCCTGCAATGACGGGCTGATCCCATTTATTACCAATATAATACATCTTTATCTAGTGTTTGGATCAGGACCAGATTCTTTTAGAATTACTCTTGTTAAACCTTTATTAAACACACACACACACACACACACACACACACACACACACACACACACACACACACACACTCACTCACTCACACACA
>NW_004797406.1:1078648-1081746 GCF_000002075.1 Aplysia californica | reverse complement strand
GATCAGAATGACTTTTTCTTCTCAATATCGACCCCAAAAACATGCCATTAGGTTATTAAAAATTTCCAATTTTGTATTCGAGCTTGTCAGGAGAGAAGTGGTCAACACCTGGTGCACACAACTTAAATAACCATCGTTTTCTCTTCTCTTAGTATATTTGACAATATTAATTAACTTCTTAAATATTTGCTCTTCAATGCACAAACACACAATTGGTTGGTTTTGAGAAGCTGCAAAGTTTTGAGTTCCACTCCATTTTGGTTGAAATTTTAAATACTTAATACATTTTGGAAATTGTGATTTGATTTTTTTCAAATTGAGATCTTTATTTGTTCGAAGTTTTGTTGAAATTAGTCGAAAGATGATAGAGTCATTGCCCTTTTATCAAATGGTTCCCTTTTTTAGGCACTCTGTACAATGCACACCACGGTAGACGTGTACTGTACTCACCTTTCTGAAAGATATACTATGCATCTCGTTGAAGGTCACACGTTCAGAAACAAATCAGAGCAGCCTTATTGTGAGGCGTAAAAATGGTGCGCAAAACTCGTTTTGTTGCCAGATTGTAGCTGATTTATCGTGTTGAGTTGACTAGGCCTCCTGGATATCTCGGCTCAGGCGAATGGCCTACAATTGTCCAATGAAGCATTTCTAAGCGAGTCCGTGTAATCAAAGTTTTAAGAAAAACGATTAGCGATGCGGGTTGATGCAGGTAGTGGTGTCGGCATCTCATCAGTGATGCACACACAAGTCTCTGCTTAAAACCCATCGGGGAGTATCTTTTTCCAACGAATGAAACAATACATACGCTATTCGCGGTAAAGTCCATTAGGCCGAACGTCATTATAAATATATAGAGGGACATTAGACCCGACGGGAACATTCATCAGGCCGGAACTGGCCTGCAGGTCAGTGGGTGTGACTCCTGACGGAGAGGTAGCCATGTTCAGAGCCAGTTTTCATTTTCAGTAGTTTTAAAGCATTGTTTTTTAAAATTAATTTGATTTTCCCAGTGAAACAATGATAACAGGATTAATTTCTGTCAAGTTCCATAATTAATTATGAGATCTGTGACCTATTCAAAGATCCCGACATGTCTATTTCTTTATAAATACAAAGAACCATGTGGAACAAAATGTTCTTTCCTGAAAAAGATGAAATTTTGCATACAGCTTGATACATTTCATACCGTGTGCCGAAGCTTTGTTGAAATTTTAGCTGATATGATTGAGTTATTGTCCTTTATGTGGCTTCTCTTTTTGGGACACCCTGTATCTGTATCCTGACAAAACAGATTTTTGCTTCTCATCACAAATTTTGAATGACGACAACATTTCCGTATCCTCTTTTCCATTGTTTTAAAGCAATGCATTTTGTCAATTGTAAATCCATTTTCTAAACCTTTTATAATTTTTCAAGCCAATAGGCTCTGACAGTGCAGAGTCACTTTCATAAACATTATGCTGTAAAAGTTTCATTGGTATGGGGCTGAAACTTTTCAAGATACAGTAATCTTCATAATGTATGCCATAGCGAAAACTGAGAAGAACACACACAAAAAACCCAACAACATTCCATGTATAAATTCAGCTCTCGTTATTTACAAATTGGGTCCTTCACATTTCGGTCTAAGGTTTCCAACAATACTTTTAGAAGCGAGTGGCTTGCAGATCAATGAATGGCTGAGATCGCATTGTTCCAACGACATCGTACAGGAGTATTTTCGCTTCACGTTACGACTTGTTGCTAAGGCTCAAATTTCAGTTATTTTCTCAGTGCTTATAAAAGTAATAAACGCTGTTTTCATATTGGGCAGTTTTCAAGTTTTATGTACACCTTTATGCCAAACAAACTCGGGAAATGGATTCCTCTTACAATTTTGTGGCAAAATTGATTAAATTAAAAAACGCTGTGATATTTAATCTCTAGGCTAGTAAACTTTTCTGGTGTTTTTCATGTGGGTCGCCATATCAATTCCGGGCTGGCGATGCTCCCTTATTTTGTGTTTCAACAATGTATACCAATTTAAATGATTTGTCCATTGTGCTGAAAATTAAACCTTATTGTATCAAATAAGTGGAAAATGGTTGAACCCCCCCCCCCAAACCCCCAACCAACTGATGTTGAATGATGATAAAATAAAAGCCATTCTGGTAGGCGGTGCAAAGTCTGTAAAGGAGGTTGACAACAATAAAAAAAATGCGTTATATATTGCTGATGTTTAAATTGCATTTCCAAGAAAAGCAGCAAATTTAATCGCGGAGAACATTTTGATTCCAACTTACCAACTGAGTAGAACGATCTGTTCAACAGCATGTACATAGGAATATGAAAATTCAGTAAAATACACAATTGCATCAATAGCTGCTTCATTTGTATACAGATTCGACTTTATCATTGCACTCATTTGTAATCAGGAAAATCTCAGTGAAAAGATTTTAGTCCGTTCAGAACAATTCTGCGTGTTTATTTTTACAGAACAGAAAGTGAGACTCTGCTACACTTCTTTTACGGACACTGCATTGGTTTTCTGTTGAAAAATGTAGAATTATTTACAAGTGGGCCAATTTATGCCTCAAATGCTTGGATAATAATGCGTTATCATCATTTTTATCAAAACTATTGAAGCTGTATATTCAAGTTCGCAGTTTCAGATCATCAACTGTCGTAAACAAATTATTAATAATTTCTACCATCAATGAAACTTAAAACAGTAGGTGAAAGGGTAATGGCATTTCATGACCCCAACCGCACTGCCTGGTAATTTAAGAGAGATCAAATCTATTAATTTTTTGAAAAGTCAGCTCTAGTCACTTCTGTTTTTGGATTTTATAGATATCATACATGAATCCATATTTTTAGATAGAACGCAAAATATTGTTTATGTGTTGCTACGCATACCTTTTTTGTGATACTCTCAGAGCCGATGTTCCTAAATCAGGGTTGAGCTCTTTACAAATATCACACAATATGATATCATCATCATCATCATCACCATTATTATTTTCATTTTTCTTCTTCTTCTTCTTCTTCTTCTTTTTTTTTTTCTTCTTCTTCTTCTTCTTCTTCTTCTTCTTCTTCTTCTTCTTCTTCTTCTT
>NW_004797406.1:1073528-1078548 GCF_000002075.1 Aplysia californica | reverse complement strand
CGATACATCTCCCCCCCCCAACCCAACTTCCAAGAGCGCCGTCATCACGTTACGACGCCACGGTGTCTGTGGTGTAGCGGTTAGGTACTTTCTGTTGCACGGAAGAGACCAGAGTTCGTTTCCCAAGTGTGCAGAACATTTTTGATCAAGTCTTCCCTCTGGTATATATTTGTATCGCTCTCAGCCCGGGTTGACCGGAGAGTTAAACATTAACGTCAACATGCTGGCCCGAGTAACAGTGGTCAGTTTATGCATGCAAGGCCGAACCTTGTGCTGTCTCGGTTGGTCTCAAGTCTCATCCTGCCCAATACTGTCCTCGATCTCTCCGTGATCTCAGCTAATCAGAAATCTGAAGTGTGGGCTGAGATTGGGGATTTTCCTCATTAAAAAGCGAAAAGGGGATGGTTGTGGGAGGAAGGACCTCAAGGTTTTCTTTTTATGGGAGCATGATTTTTTTTTGTGGTGGATTTCATGCGGATTTTGTGTCCCCAAAAAAGCACATTAACTAACTTTCAACTTGAATTGTCTATAAATTAACAGGATAATTTTGGTTTTTAAAAAATAACTGCGAGTAACTCACGTGGCCTGCTGTTTTGGAAAAGTAAAGGATAAGGTCGAAGCTGGTGAACATCCGGTTGAGTAAAGTTCCGTTTGGCCGGGATTAAACTACACTTTCACAACTAAATAAAGAAAAATGAATATTCGGTTTGTAATGTCTTTGTGTTCCCCGAAAATATCTGTCTGCACAAATCTAGCGCATTGTTTCTAAGGCATTAGAACTTAACATCATCATTATTCAAACGTATTTGTTCGAAAACGTCAGATTTGTTAAAGTAAACCAAAGGCAAATAATATTTAAAAAATAATAAGGAAAAAAATTAAGAGACTGCTGAGAATTTCTTGGAAGGAAAAACACAATTAAATGAGGTAGTATTCGAAGACGCTCAAATGGGCCGCTCGCTGATTAAAACAATCAGGAAAAGTCAATTGCATTTTATGGGACACTTGAATAGACGTAACAGCTTTGTGCATTTATCTCTCACTGACATAATTGAAGGCAAACAAGGCATGAGCAACTTGGAAAGATCAGAACAATGTAGCCTTATTTTAGAGCATCCGAGCAAAGGAATGGACAGAGAACCATGATCGTCGATGTCTGTCGCAGATCTGACACATTATGTTGATGATCAAGATGACAAATATTAATAATAGTAGTAGTCGTTGTAGTAGTAGCAGTAATGGAGGAGGAGGAAGAGGAGGAGGAGGAAGAGGAGGAGGAGGAGGTGGCGGGGGAGGAGAAGTAGCTGTGGCAATAATAAAATAATCGCCATTACTGTTAGTAACAATATTATCAAAGCATTATTATTATCATAACAAGTGTTGTTATTCGAACATTATTATCATCATCATCATTTTTTTTTTGCCTTAAAATACACCTCACAATTCGAGGGACGAAAGAAAAAAGGGACTGCAAGATCCCTCAAAATTCGCCAAACACCAAGACATTGACACAAACAAGCAACAGACAAGCAGACGTACACGAGACTGGAATGAAACCGAGCCAGAGACCCACTTTCTATGAATAGAAGCACTGAGGAAAGCCTGCTTAATGTTCTGTCTTATCAATTGTTTTGTTTGGGAGAAAATCGGTTGGTTTCGTCCCTCAATGCTACCGATTCCAGGAGCTGACGGTTTCCAAGACTGCTACAGTTTTGTGAAACAGGATATCACAAACTCTGGTAATAAATATTAAATATGGAAACAGCAGACTAAAATTTCTTATTCCAATTTGTCTCCGCTTACTGTAGGTTTCCATAAAGATTGTATTTAAATAGATCAGGACATTTCTTTAAGAAATTCAGACAAACAGCTCAATCCACGTATCAGGTTGACAGTTGTCTCCGACATGTATCGTCGTCTTCAATGTTTTGAGGGATTGAAGTGGCAATGGGAGGGTGTGAGATTACAAAGGAGGGGATAGGTGATTGACTGCTATGTCGGCGGACAGTGAGGGGGTGGGGAGGGGGGGTAGCTGTCTGCTGTCTACATTACCTGAATGAAATCCGTTTGTGCATTTGTATGTGTATATGCGTATGTGTTTGTCCATGCGCGCGCGTGTGTATGTGTGTGTGTGCACACGCGCACTAGCACAGACACGTACACACCATACCACTTTCCCCGAACCTTCGTCAAAATACTGCCTGAAGCACGGTCAAGTATTTTTTTTTCTGGAATATTCTCCAAGAAGAGACAGTCTGCGCTATACTTGTGATGTCAGTTTCCGGTGTCTCCTTCTTATTTCTGCCCACAGAGCTCCACATTGTGTCACACCGAACAGTTGTTCAAATCCCACATGCTGTCTGAGGCCTTCTTTGAGCTCACGTTAGCGGAAACCGATCCGGAGCCTTTCACGTGCAGGCGAATTGTGGTAAGGTGGCAGCTAATACTGTCAGGGGGAAATGTTTCGACAGTGTTTATTAGGGGGATCAGCCTCGTAACTCCGGCTCTAAATCCCCAGGGATCACTTTTATGTATGTAGAAATTGGAGATTGTCGGAATATGAGCATGTGAGAGTGTGGGCTGGTGAAAATCTGAGCCTAATTCCTAGAAGAATGTCTGGACTCGCGTCCCACGCAAGGAGAGTGGTGGCATCTCTTCAAGATGACCCCAGTCTGTCGTCTGCACGCGTGGAGCAGTATGGGAAGGCTTGGTCAACAGTTCGGAGGAGAAAACAACATAGTGCCATCCGTGGGCGGGGGCTGGCGCTGCTGTTGAGACTTTGTCGCATAATTTAAGCCTTAATACAGGATGTTCTGACAAGTCTACGGCAAAGCCAATAAAAATATTTTCCCCCCTAAAAATTTAGAGGGGTGTCCAAAATCGATTACTATTTGGAGTCAAAGCGATTACTGATGGGGCACATACGATAGTGGACTGGAATAGAGGCTGCAAAGGGTGAGGGGGGGGGGGTGAAGTGGGGTTTGCGGGAAGAGGTAAAAGCGAAACTGGAGGGTAGAGGGAGCAGCAGACACACAACAGCTGGCTGCAGCTGGCAGAGAGGTTTTGTTGTTGCACGTATATTATACGTGAACACTGTGAGATACCGTCTTAGGCACTGAAAGACAGACAAAACAAAAAGAAGGGCAAGCTGACAGACTAACATACAAAGATCGGCACATGAAGACATACACGGCGAACTCGAATTGCAAGTACGAACACACTCGCTTGTAGGATGCTACTTTAAAAAAAAATTCAGTTGGAGTTACTCTTAGGTAAAAGAAACTCTCTCAGTCCAGAACTCACATCAGCAACAGGAGCTCCAGAAACATCGCGGAACCTTCGGGTTCAAAACCCCAGTTCTCCATGCTTAAGATCGGAGTATAGTGGACACTTTTCGAGGAAGTTATTCTATTTTTTTAATTATTGAAGTAAAACACACAAAAAAGAGAACTAAAAGGAAGAAAGATGACAACTCAGACAAACAGAAACTCACTGGAGCCAGAGGCGTAGCAGAGAAATGCCTGCCGTGTGGCGCGGCGTTGGGGTGTCGCTAATGGACCAACGTGATTCTAACGCTGGTCTTGTCATAAACGAAGATCAGTACCTTACTATGCCCATTACAGGTATTTTAAAGGACTTCTGGCTATGTAGGGGCGTGTATTGGAGAGGACAAGAGTGAGGTGGAGGTCAGGGTTCGACGAGTTTAACGGAAGTATTTCGAGACAAAAAAGACGAATTTGGAGCACGCTCTACGTGTAAACTGGAGCTTGCCTGTATTAGTCAAATTCATTAAAACAAAGTCCTTGTCACTACGTGAATGTCAGTCAGACGAACTGGGACTGTGTAAATAACTGGCATCGAGACCGTAACCCATGATTTGGCAATTTCCTCTTTTGTGAAAATCCCAAATCGTCTCTGGAACCGTTATTCTTATTCTCTGGAAGAGATACTGTAGATGGGCCTACAACACACCATGTAACATGAAGTCAGGGAAACACGTAAGTTATACCACTGGGTGTAAAGAGATAGGGACAAATGCAAGTAAGTCAAAGGATGAATGGAAACAGGGACAAATATACGGTGTACCAAAACCCGCAAGGAAACATGGGAACATGTAGGGTATGTGCATCACGTATCTCAACGGAAAGGGACACACGTACATATCAAAGGACACAAGGAAACCGGGACAAATGTAGGTTTTATAAAAGTACATAAAGAAACAGGGGAAAACGTAGGGCATATTTAGTATTTCAAGGGGCAGGGACAAAGGTACGGAGTATCAAAGGAAGTCAAGAGACAAATCTGTCCATAAAACCCTCTTATCCTTCCTTCAGTGAACCCACCCCTGACAGCCAACGTCTCCGCCCATGTCTGCGGTAACATCGCCTCCTGGAATGTTTTCTTTCCTCCGGCACTGTTCCTTTCCCTTGAACACCCTGTCCCATCCCTTCACCCCCCGAGCCGGACCAGCAAACAGGTATTAGTGGACAAACAAACAGAGGGGCAGATTTAACCCTGAGATGGGACTGACCACTGCCCAGTTTAGACGTTCCATCTGGATAGGCCGCTATTTCCGTCCCGCACGCATGGCGGACTAGGAAAATTGCCTTTATTTGGAGGGTGGAAGAGTGTGCGCCGGGGGTCGCGCCGCAGAAAGGGGCACACACAGGGAGGCTGGAGCCTTCTCACAGGTCTAAGAAGACCTGGCAAGGGACGGCGTGTGGCCTAAGGGAGCTATGCGAAACATGCAGATGCTTGGAATGTTGGTGGTAATCGAAGGGCAGGTATGTGGGGAGATCACAAGAGTCGAGGTCAATAGCTCACCTTGCCTTTTGCGTATCGGGCTTAAAGGTGCCTTGTTATCTCCCTGGGAGGCGCGGGCGGGGAGGGGGTGGTGAGGTTTTTTTTGGGGGGGATGTAACAGAAACAAAACACTGTTGCTGGCACTTGGAGCGGTTTTAGAAAGAGAGAGAAAGAGAGAGAGGGGAGAGAGAGAGAGAGAGAGAGAGAGAGAGAGAGA
>NW_004797406.1:1059554-1071700 GCF_000002075.1 Aplysia californica | reverse complement strand
GGCTCTCGTGGTCTAGATGTACGGTGTTGGTCTCTCATTCAACAAGTCCCGGGTTCGAAATCTGAGAGCAACGGACAAATTGCTTCTTTAAGAATAATTTTCTACTTTCACCTTTCATGTTTTCAGATCATTATCTGTCATCTGCTTTCGTCTCCACGTTCTGTCCCCCCTCCCTTTTGCCCCCTCCTCTGGTGAAATGGTATATGTTTAACGCCCCTATCAACACTATTAGGTTATTTAAGGGGCGGGACCTCCTAGTTTAACGTCCGTCTCCGATAGGACCGAGCCAAGTGGGAAGTTCGTGTAAAGTGCCTTTCCCAAGGACACAACGTCGGACCGAGCTGAGGTTCGAACCCCCGATTTCGAGTCCGGTAGTCTAACCACTAGGCTACCGACGCCACTCCCCCTCCTCTGAGCTCGGACTCTTTCTGTTACTTTTATTGCTACGTCTTGCTGCTCTTTCAGCCTCACCCTTGATCTAAAGGTAGATAAGATCTAACATCTAGCCTTCTCGCAAAAAGGCGAAAAAAAATCTCGAAGATCCTGCATGCAAGTAGCGCACCTTAAAGATCCTTTGGTGGTCCTAAATCGATGAGTATAGGCTTCGGACCGCCACCTCGGCAAACTTAATTCCTACCAAACTGAAAATGCTTATTGTGTCTGGCGTGTTCATATGACCCTGTGCGGTTGCGAGTGCCGAAAAACACATGAAAAAAAAAAGACAAAGAAAAAAACCCAGTCCTGTGCTAGTAGCAAAACGTAAGTGTCTTTATAGACTCACAATGTGAGCAGATGGTAACCGTGAGCTCCAGAGATATGAAGAGTTCAAGAGATCACTGACGTCAGTGCACTTTTGAATCCCAAAAGGGTACCAAACAAAGCAATTTGGCTGACTGGACGGTGGCAGGCAGGAAGGGGGTGCTATAACCGGTGTTTCCATTGTCGGCATCGTCTTTCGTGATGGTTTCCGAAAGGTTTACCTCTTTAAAAATGTTCATGATGTAAGCTTTAGCACAATTTTATTGCTCTGACTTCAAGTTATAACCCCATGTTTGTGTATACAAGAGCATACTAAGTAAGAACATTTTTCTTGCATAATTTATTGTAATTTTGTGATGTAATACTTTAGAACACCTTTAGGGAAGAAAAAACAAACAAACCCAGCAACCTTTCAAAACAAAAGTGCTCCTTTCTGCTTATCACCAGCAACATCAAGTTTTACTCACAAGGGTTTGGCTTTCTTTTCTCATTACCCTATCCAGATAGTGTATAAGGTCGGGTTCCAGGTACTCCCGGTATCCTCAAGATCAATTCATGAGCGTATAATACGTGGTAGCCAAATGATCGATCCACGAGAGTAAGATACATCATAACCAAATGAACAGTAGATTAAAGAAAACGATTGATTGATTGTAAATGTTTTTGCACCCCCCCTTTTCCGTCAACACAGCTTAGATCATTTATGAGACAGTTTGCTTCAATCTTGCTTGTCAGGACTAACCTGCATTAAGTGGGATTTACATCTCAGCAGAAAAACTCCATAATTTATTGATGAAACACTTTTTTACACTGGAATCGAACCCATATCTTTCACTGGAAAAGGGTAAGAGGCCAACTATTACGACATAGATGCTGCTAAAGAGAAAATAGCAGTTTGAGACATAGTAGTGCCAATTACTGGTTCATGCGAACATCACATGCCATAGCCAAAACAGACGGCTAATGAGAGCATATCTGTGGCAACAACCGACCTGTTGGCCAGACATTAGTGACGATCCTCACTACTGTCACAACTTCCATGGGTCACTGAGAAAATACAATCCAATCTGAAATATGAGAGACAGCACAGTCACCCATCCTAGCCCAACAACAACAACAACAAACAAACAACAAACAGTAACAACAACAACAACAACTACAACAACAACAACAACAACAACAGCTACAACAACAACCCTCATCCTCATTGTGACTGCCCTCACGTGACACCCCTACTCATCCGACATTCACTTCAACCAACTGAGGATCCTCCTTTCCATTACGCCATCTCCGATATTCGTGATCTTTCCACATCACGTTCGAATCTTCTCAGATTACTGAAAGCGTCCGTTATTGAAACATCCGTGTTGTATTCACCCCCTATATTCAACTGTTATCCGAGTAGCCGGAAGGAGACACGTGTTATAAAAGCCCCGCCTTACTTCAGGCCAGGGCGTCTGTGTCCAGAAAGAGCAGCGGTAGCCAAGAGCAGACATTAAGGCATCCTCACGTCTCGCTCCCACCGTACAATGTACTGACACGTCATCGCTCAAGTTGCCCATCGCAAACACTAACTGGGCTATTCAGCGGCACTATTAATTCTTTGACAAAATGTGTCAGGATGTGATGGAATCAGGCGCTCGTCAATCTTTGGGCATGTGGAGTTATTGGTATCCTCTTAAAGTTTTTTTCATTTGTCTTGCTATTGGTAAAAAAATACCCATCTATCTCGAATAGAAGTCATGGTATTTGAGATTGAAGAAGGCGGGGTCGCCAAGTTTCAAAAATAGTATTAGCGAGAAAATGGTCTCCAAAGTTTGGTTATTTGTGTAGCATGATAGCCGTGGAAACTGAAAACATACATGTTTTGTGCCTTTAATCAATGTTCTTAAATTAAGTAAAGTTCACCCAGAAATATGTTCTTAATTGGACAATGATGGTGTTAAACAAAAAACCCCAAAAGTTTCAGGAAAATTGCCAAACTGGGAGAAAAATGCCGGTTTCTTCAATGTCATTATTTTGACGAGCGCCTGATTCCACCACGATGGCTCACAAATAGTTTTGATAGTTTTGAATTGAGCGTGCCTCGTAGTCCCCGGAGATGTTATTTTATGGGGCAGAGGAGGGTGTCAAAAAGTAAGGTGTACATTCACACAGCTCTGTGGGGGTGATCGCTACAGCTGGCAGTTTTCAGTGTAATCTCCTTCTAAATTCAAAATTGTGTCGAAAGAGCGCTGCACACTGTACTAAAAGGCAGCATTTCAAGAATAATAATATAAGTTATTTGGTGGTGCAACTGTTGCTTGTTCGATACCAGTGCAAAACTCTACTCGAGAGGTTCATAGGTGGCTTGGGGGAGGGGGGGGGTAGTGTGAGTTTCTGCACGTGAAACAATGTTGACCAGAATTAAAGATTCCCGGTGTATCAGTCTAGTCAAAATCAGAACCCGATGAGTCACCTTGTGTGGCCCTGTCTGGGAGCAACCTATGTAAGCCAAGTAAGGAGTTGAATACACACGAACACACTAAAAAGCACAACGTATCAGAGAATACATGTGTTCATGTCCAGAACGTACTGATCAAAGTAATCATACATTACTTAGAGATAGCTTTTTACTCCTGCTGGTTCAATAGTAAATGTACACGTTTTTAAAGAGAATTATCTGCAACCCTGTGGCCCTGACAATAGGGACTTATTTTTGGCTGGTCTTGTATCTCTGTTCAGCTTTCTCACAGTCGTGTTCTAGGGTTTAAAACACCTATCTTTAACCAAGATTGAAAATGTTGCTGTCTGAATCACAGCAATTCAAGCATGTCTAGTCATGAAGGAACGGTAATGGATAACTGTCCAAACCAAGCACTAACACTGCCATATCACGGTGGTCATTAAAATGTATTGTCTAACTCTGAAAACATGACCGTATATATACAGACAGACATGTACACATTGCTTAACATACAGTCCCTATCTATTCAGCGCCATCACACACACACACACACACACACACACACACACACACACACACACACACACACATACAAACACACACAAACACACACACACACACACACACACATGGGCACACATGCATACACACAGGCACGCACATACTTACCAACACATTCCCAAACTTACAGTAGACGTGTTGGCTAAAAGATTAATTTAGATACAGGCGTCAGAGCCGTTGATCGTGTCTAGTCTACAATTATCAATATCCTCTAATATCCAAGTATGAGAGCCTTTGTGGTTATGGAAGCCACAAGTGACTGAAATGGTCGTTGCAATGAGCACAGGCATATTATGATCGATCGAATAAAGTTGAGCTCTTCATATGCAGCATCTATGCCATTCGTCTTGAGAATTGTTTTGGCTTCCCTTTTTAATCTTTCGGGTCTTTTCCCAGATTCTGAAGTTGATCTCGTTTCTTACTAGAGATCAACCTTTTATCTTCTTCTATTTTCTGTTTTTGCTACTGTCATATTTATTTTTGAATTTCTCTCAGTCTTACATGTGTGTAGGTGTCCTAACCACCTGAATCCAAGTTGCAAGCAAGAGCAGTGAACATATCGTGGGAACCCTTTGTCGTTCCAGCAAATTTGTGCTGATGATCTTGTTATGCTATGATATACAAAAATCTGTCTACAGCACCTTGGGTAAAACATTTGAGCTTTTTTCAGATGTGAAACATGCAGTCTCCCTCGCGCACAGTTCTGGTCTTAGAACGCTTGTGGCGCAAACTTTCGTCTTGGTCTTGTTGAGATTCTGGTTACATCAAGGTTCATTTACAGCGTCCTCAAGGTCAATGAAGATTTTCCAGTTTTGATGCTGAATTCACGGCCAGATTCCTGGTTGCTGTTGGTAGCGGAGTCTAACTAACTACAGGAAGCGTGTAAAATGGACTATTCCTTTCTAATGGTGATGTTTATTTGTTCTATAGACTCTATAAAGTATACAACGTATTCTCGGACTGTCAGGACAAACTTTTCCCTTAAACTCAAAACTAATATACAATCTACTAAAACTCTATTCAAAAGCAACTCAATCGGTAGAAATTAACATGAATGCCATCACGCAAATACGCACGCGCCTAGGCCCACAAGCAGTATCAAGCTCCCTTGAGCTACATGATATTTGTCAAAATGTCCATGCTTTGTGTTTCCCTCCCCCATACCTTAAACGTTACTATCATACTTTGATCACTGTTTGACTCGACTACCGCTGTGATTACTAAGCAAAAAAGGCAACGAACTTAGGGAAGTCTAATGGGCCCTGACATGAATCGTATTTAGACTATCGGAAGGGATTATGCCGCCCGGGGCGATATCGACGATAGAGAGGTGAGCAAACAGTGAATGTGGGAGTGATTTAGACCAAACTACCGGAGATAAAATCTGCTCAACAATTATCTCAGTCCCACGAGTTACCAGTTTTTTCTGGATTGACTTTGATGGACGCTCGCCTATGTCTCTGGCATCGGCGTGCGGTGACAATTTTCTGAGTCCAATATCAAAACATCTCAAACACGAGTAAAATCGACCAGGGGGTGAAAGTGATGGTAGAATGAAACCACTGGGCGGTCGGTTTGTGTACTCAGTAAAATGTCCGCAGCCTCCACATTCGCTGTGAACGGCCCGTGTCAAATGTCCGTTTGATTAGCGAAAGCTGCGATTGTCAGGAGGGGAATTTGAAAGTTGTCCCTTATGTCCTGAATATTTATGAGAACAACGGAACCTGGCCTCTGGGCCAAAAAAACAAAAACAAACAAAACAACCAACAACCCCAAACCCCAACATTCTAAACAAAATTACTGTTGAGAGAGAAAAAAAAGAGAGAGAGAAAAAAAAGAGAGAGAGAGAGAGAGAGAGAGAGAGAGAGAGAGAGATTGAGAACCTCATTGTCTCAAGTTGCGAGTCCAATGATTCGACAATGGCGTACAATCCAAGGCCCAGTTTTTATTTGAGAGGACTTACATGATATCTTCTTTTAAAATGACAAGCGAGAAAATTGTCTGGACCAGGTCAGCAAAATTTTAGGGTCCGGGATTCGCATGGATGTGAAGTCGACATGTGGTGTTGTTGGGGGGGGGGGACTTACTGTAAGGTGTAGATGTAGCTATATTATATAGTAACATACGTAATACAGAGCCTGTTTCTTAAAGTAACATTATAGGTGAAGGCCCGTAGTAAGCCAGAATAATCATCCACACATCAACCCACAGCTTTTGTCAGTCTGGAGATGTCATCTCTGGCTCAGAGGTTGATATGATGACCCGTTATTGCTTATGGTCGCAAGCTGCCGTGATACATTCTGTTATCCTTCTTAAGGCCAGTCCATACCTTGATGTTATCGTTCCACATTGTTCTTTGCCCGCCCTTAGTCAGCATTTTACAGACGATAGAATGAGCAAAGGAAGGTTTGAGAGAGGAGGGAGGAAGGGGCAGGAGAAGGAGTTGGGGTGGGGGTCGGGGGAGCTGGGATAGATTACAATCTTGGTGAAAGAAATGTAGACAAGTCTTTTCATAATTATGTTTCTGAAATGTATGGCCTGATTGCTCGTCACGATATCCCCGCGTTATGTGACCACGGGGACTCCTGGGCCGACGGAAATTTACATACGACCTTGTATAACAATATGGCGGTTCTCGTGCGGTTGTCTCGCTGGTGTTCCAAAGGATAGGTGTTAAACAAGAAGTCACTCGTAAACGTCGACGGTAGCAGTAAGAAAAAAGAGCAGAAGAAGGCAAGGGATAGAAATCATTACAGACTAGACGTCTTCTACATAGTGGCGTTGGGCTTTTTCACACACGTACAAGATTTCCGTCGCTTCATAAACTTTTCTATTGTAAAAAATGGAACAATAGGTAGTTGGCGAGTGTTCTGGAGGGGTTTGCTCCTCTTTTCCTGTCTAACGTTGAAGCGCTTAGAGCTGTGGTCACATTGGATTCATCATCATCATCATCCTGTGCCAGATCTGCGACAGACATCGGCGATCATGGTTTTCCATTCATTCCTTTGCTCGGATGCACTAAAAAAAAAACTACGTTTCTCTGATCTTTCCCTGTTACCCATTTGTTTAGGTTCCCTAAGTATGTTGTTCTGGGCCTACCCCTACCTCGTTTGCCCTCAATCCACGTTGGATTGGGCTTTATAAAAATCTATTATATATTTGGCAACTTGGAAACGCGTGTGTCGCTTTTCTCTCAAGATGTATTGCTAAAATTTCAATAGAGTGTAAATGAAGTAGGCCAATGACTTTCATCAGTTGATTTTAATATTGGAAGCGGGGGCTTCCGGTGTAGGATAAGAGAGCGCGACATTGACCAACTCTGGAGAATTAAAATGTTTAAAAATATTAACACATTTGCTTTTGATCATAAGCAAACGTTTAAACTTTACCCTTCTTTAAAAATGAAAACCTTTCTGGATTTTGCTCAATTATTACGGTAAACTTTTATTTCACTACGGTGACATTTGTATTAGAAATAAATAACTGAAATTTTGACTCTGTTTATGAAAATAGCTTAATAAAAGGTGAACATATTTTAATTTAACGATTATGCCCCTTAGTAATGCTGTTGCTCCTACTTATCTACTCAACTAGTTATCTGTATTTTCATATTATTATTACTATTATTATTAGTTAAAAACATCTACCATCCTTTATCCTCTCCACTTTTCTTTGTACATTCCTCTCTAGTAATCTTCGACACTTATACGACCGAACGGTGTTGCAAGTGTTGTACAACTAGCATAAAAGCTAAATTCAAATTTGGACCGAGATATAAGTAAAAAGTCATTCCTCTCCCTCGCCCCTTTCGCCTCCATTACTGGCTACTAGCTCGAGTGTTGCTGAGTGGAAGCAGAGACCAAGCTGGTCAGTGGCGAAGCGTCTATATAATCAAATAATCACTGCTTCCCTTCCTAATTTTGAAACATTGCCGCAGTAAAATTCACCCACAGACGTAAACCTCATTTATCAAATTATGTAAAAAGGAATTCATAATCACCTATGAACAATAAGCCTAACATTCAAAACGGTTTCATTGCCACAGAAATAGCCTATTCACCCCTATCGGGCCACTCCATGAGCAGTCTCAAGCTTTGATTAAGTAAGCTTACAGTGAGGCTGAAAGAGTCAACCAAAAGAGTTGAAGAGAAATGTATACAGCACTCAAAGCTGTTTCATTGCCACATATACCCTGTTCACCCCTTTCGGGCCACAGTTATAAGCAGTCACAATCACGGATTATATAAGCTAACTATTACACCGGTCGAGTCTACCTCACATATGTGAGGGGAACTAAATCCTAATAATATCTTGACTGCTGCGAGTTCTCGTTTTTTCTCTCTCGACTTTTTACCCTCCTATAGTATAATCAGACCATGACCTCGATTAGGACACCGGCTCCTGGCCGTGAAACGCTTGACAAAAACAGCCAAATGTGAAATAAAAAATTAATAATTGTCATGTTCTACCAAAGAGTTTAGACACAGTGGTGGTATATGTAGAACTGACATATCTGCTTCTTTGCTTTGTGTTTGTGTATTCACATCTAAAGATAAATTTAATGTTTATCGGGATAAGTATTTAATGAGATACTTTCCCGATTATTTTAGCGGTTGAACACGCATACAACATGAATTCAGGATTTGTTTTCATTCACAACACAGCGTTGCCGCCTCGAGTAAGATTCTTGTGCGATATCTCCAGGCACTATCTTGTCCAATCTCACTTTGGTTACCCTGTCAAACAAGTCAGCCTTCGCTCCTAAAGCTGCTGGAGGAAAGAAATCAGATAAAGTATCCTTCCCAAGGACACAAAATCCCAACTGGAAGTAGAAGCCGTGATCTCATCTCCTGGCTGGTCTGAGGGTCTCACGCCCACATGACGTGTTGGCGTGTCTGAGGGACACTCGCTTCAAGTTTTCCACTGGGGTGGAGAGTGGAGAAAACTGATAGTCTTTCCACGTGCCGCCGTTTTGACTCTTCACAGAGACGCACGCCGTTTTCAGCAGGTTCAACTGAGGAAAAATCAAAGGAAGCCGGCTTGTGCCAGTTTCGTCAATCAGCGACCCTAGGGCTGGGGTAGGTGACATTGAGGGGTGTTGCACAGTGTCCTTGGGTGGGGGTGGTGAGAGCACTGCTTTTTTTTCGATGACGACATCGTTTGTCTGTAAGCTTTAATCATTTCGCAAAACAATTATGAGTGGGACGATACTCCTACCCTCACCTCTCTCTTTCCTATTCTCACTCTTTTTCTCTCTCTCTGACTCTCTCTCTTTCTCTGACTCTCTCTCTATCTCTCTCTCTCTCCCACTCACAGGCTCTATCTCTCTCTCTTTCCGCGCGCGCGTGTGTGTGTGTGTGTTTGTGTGTGTGAGTGTGTATGTGTGTGTGTGTGAATTTGTGTATGCGTGTGTGTACTCTTTTCTCTCTCTCTCTCTCTCTCTCTCTCTCTCTCTCTCTCTCTCTCTCTCTCTCTCTCTCTCTCTCTCTCTTCTTATCCTGCCTCTCCCCTCTTCTCTTTTCTTGCTCTTTCTCCTTCTCTCCTTCTTTCACTGCTTCTAATTTTTTCCCCTGTCTCTCTTTTCCGTTTCTACCCTTCCCCCCCCTCTCTCTTTTTCTGAAGCTCGTGCACGTAGGCCTACAACACTAGCGCATATACAGCACACATACACATACAGTACTAATACACAGCATACACACATACACACACACACACACACACACACACACACTCACACACACACACACACACACACACACACACACACACACACACACTCACACCCACACACACACGCCCGCTCGCACTCGCACACGCACACATACATATCATGAATGTTGCGAAACAGACGGACAGGACGGTTGTCTTTAAAATAATCATGCTTAGCTTCCAACTCGACTAATGTGTGAAATTCTTCTGCTGAAATCTAAAAGATGAAAGTCTTCGCTTCTTTCCGTCATTGTTCTCATTCCGATTTTCGTTGTCGTTGTTACCTTATTCCTATTTAACTTTATCGATGTCTTTGTCATCACCATCATCATCCTCACCTTTAAAATCGCGGTCATTAACCCGGTCCTGATCATTCTTACGCCTCATTTACACGTACAGTTCATTGATCGACAAACTGTAGGATATCGAAAGAATGGCGGGCATCCTGTCAATTTCCCGGTAAAACTGAGCGTGGAAACGAGCAATCCTCTCGATATCGAAGTATTGTCTGTCCAGCCACTAGATATCTGGCGAAGCTAAATATTTTTCTGCTGGCGAACTGAAGGCATGACGGCAAGGGAGCGGCTTCTTTGATGTTGTCCAAGGCGGACTTGGAAATGCGTTCCAAATATTTCCTAAATATTGGTCAAATAAAAAGAATAATGTTCGTGATCAGCGACATTTGGGTCACACAGGGAACACAATTTGATGCCGGATTACCAAGTTATTTTTTTTTTAATGTTTTTTTTGTGTGGGTGTTTTGTGGCGCTTTAAGGATAAAAATATACTGTACGGAACTTCTCTCGTCGACAAACTGTCAGTTTAACGATGACCCAGATCTGGCGTCTGTCGGTTAAACTGTCAGTTTGTCGATGAATTAACTGTGTCCATATGATTTTCAAGGCTGTCGTCATTGTAATTTTTGCCGTCATCGTCGTCTTCATCATATAAATGGAGACTTGAATACATCTCAGGAAAGTTAAGCTTATTTAATACAAAGTTCAACCTTTCGTCCCCTTTCAAACTTCATCTGAAACGCAGCTAAGTAAAATATACAGCAACTAAAACAACAATGCCATAACAATAAATAGTTTGTTATATTGAAATGTTTTGTAATGGTATGATAGATAAGTTATCGTGAAGAGCTGAAGCCCAGAAAGAAGAGCGTAGTTACTGCTGGTGTCGTAATCATTGTCACCATTGTCATTGTTATTATTGTCGTCATCATTAACGTAAATCTCTGCAAAAACACAGACGTTTCCGCTTTCATCATCATCATCATCATCATCATCATCATCATCATCATCATCATCATCATCAAGTTACTTTCTACACAATCATCCAAGAGACCCCAAGAGCTCATGGGCTGGTCTCCGTCTCGGTCCCCAAGGTTAACAAAGCAGTCCTGAAAAACAAGTCAGCAGTATTCCTATTTCACAATCCTTGAGGCTTTTCTGATTAGTTGAGGAGTAATCTTTATTTTTTGCTTTTATCAAGATGTATAAATACCTTCTTAAGACTATCTTAGTGCCAGTGCTGGTCGAGGGCTCTTCAGTGTTGAGAAGTGGACATCCCTGGGGCTGATTGGGGATGGCTAGTACTAAGCTCTCGGTAGACACGTACTATGCGTGCAGCGTAAACGTGGCGTCGGTAGTCTAGCGGCTAGGTCAATAGGCTTGCCACAGAAAGGTTGTTGGTTCGAACCTCGTCAGGGTCCGATGTTGTGTCCTTAGGAAAGGCACTTTACACAAAATATATTTTTCTTATTCTACCCAAGTGGAAATTGGTACCCGGTTTTTGACAGCGAGATGTTTTGTCAGTTTGCACATGTTTCAGCGTTTAATCGGCAGCTTGCACCGTAAGCTTCCTGGGAAGCCGAGAATGTTTCTGAGTGTTTGTTGGGGTACAACAGATTGTAAATGGCATAGAGCATGCTGTTGAGCGGGAGGGGTGGGGTTTTTGTTAGAGGCTCATGATCGTTTGGTTCTATTGGACATGTGGGGACTTCAACATAGCTCTTTGACAACGACATACTCATGGGCACTATGAGGTCAATAGGTCAGTGGCAGTTGTGTTCTTTGACTTCTCAACTGGGCATGTTTTACTGTTGCCGAACCGAGGCTCACAGACACGAAGAAAACTGATCGGCAGACGAATGGAAAATTTAATAAACTTACTCCCAGGACAAATTAAAGTGACGACTCTATGAAGAACGGGGGTAGGAAATGAAAAAAACAACAACAACCGGAGGATGGAATGGGGAGGGGAGGGGGGAAGGGGTGAGTGGGTGGCCGTTGAGGAAATTGTCGAGGAGAGGTCGGCTCTTTACTCTTTGAATACAGTTCAAAGGGAAGTTGGAATTGCTTGTTCGTATTAGGGAGTGTTTGTATATGTGTATGTATGTGTGTGTACATGCAGCTGTGCACCTGTGCGTGTGCATGTATGTTTTTTTAAATGTGTGTGTGTGTGTGTGTGTGTGTGTGTGTGAGTGTGTATGTGTGTGAGTGTGTATGTGCGTATGTGTGTGTTTGTTTGTGTGTGTGTGTGTGTGTGTGTGTGTGTGTGTGTGAGTGTGCGTGGGCAGCTGAACCGGCATGACTAACCTGCCGACTCATCGCCAGAGAGTACTCACAGTACGGAAAGTTCCAGAAAACCAGGAGTCATTATTCTA
>NW_004797406.1:1055885-1058314 GCF_000002075.1 Aplysia californica | reverse complement strand
TTCTGAGGAGTAAGATTTGTGACATTTTTTGGACTATTTCTGTGGGACGAGAATAGGTGGGGGATGATTCAACAGTTAATAAAACATGCGACTTCGACCCAATACACACTTCATTGTTAGTTACATGCATTGAAGATCTCGCACCATGTGTTACTCGTTTTATTAATATGTCACTCACAACTGGAATCGTACCTGATCTTTTTAAGCAAGCCATTGTAAAACCTTTACTTAAAAAAACAAGGTCTTGGTGAAAACGACATGAGGAATCTTAGGCCTGTTTCCAATATTAACTTAATAATAAGAAATCCTGGAGAAAATAGTTTTGTGTCAAGTTCAACAACATTTAAAGGCCAATGACATGGAAGAACCTTTTCAACCTGCCTATAAAAGCCACCACAGTACGGAAACCGCTCTTTTAAAGGTATCATCAGATGTTTAAAATGAAATTGATAATTAAGAAGTCTGTGTTTTGGTTTTACTCGATTCGTCAGCGGCGTTCGATGCCATCAAGCACGAAATTTTACTAGAGAGATTGGAAACATTCATTTTTACTATCAGGTACTGTTCTAATGTGGTTTAAATCATATCTAGAAAATAGATTTGTGTAAGTCAAAATTGGCAATGATGTGTCAAATATGTTTTCTCTAAAGTATGGAGTTCTTCAGGGTTCAGTCCTGGGTCCTGTCATCATCACAATGTACACGCAAAGTCTGTCATCAATAGTTTCTTTATATGCCCCCTAGTACCATCTTTACGCAGATGATACACACATGTATGGATTCACTACTACTGACAATGTACACAATCTCATAGATAGAATCGCCACATGTATCAGTGATATTAGAAAATGGATGCTCAAGTACAAATTGAAATTAAACAAGGATAAGACCGAAATATTATTTATTTGTAGCTGCGCATGCAATGAAATCGACAATATCAGTGTAAACATCAATGGCCATGAAATATCAGCCCAAATTAAAATTTAAAAAATAGATGTAGTACTAGATCAATATTTGTCAATGAAATCTCGGGTATCCAATCTTTGTAAAAATCTATATCTTCAACTGAAGAAAATAGGGAGCATTGGAAAATATCTATTTGTTGGTGTCACCAAAACTTTAATAACATCACTTATATTGTCAAGGCTTGATTACTGAAATTCCTTACAGGCTGGTGAACCTGATGACAAGTTACAACAACTACAAAGAGTACAAAATATTGCTACCAAAATAATTACTAAGAAACTAAAGCATGATCACGTGACTCTTATTAAAAAAACAAACTATACTGGCTCCCGGTGAAAGAGCGTATCATATACAAAATCTGTTTAACTTGCTACAAGTGCTTACATGATTTATCACCTGACTACCTAAAACAATTTTTAATACCCTATGTACCACATAGAACGCTCAGATCATCAAGTGACAGAACAACCCTGGTTAAACCTAAAATAAATTAGAAATCATAAGGACAACGCTCTTTTTCATATTTGGCCCCACTTGTTTGGAATAGACTTCCAAAAACTATCAGAGAAGCAGCTATTTTCATCATATTTCGATTAGCTAGAATCCATCCAAGCTTTAGATCGTTGTGAGTTTGTATGTGTGAATGTACGTATGTGTGCATGTGTGTATGTATGTGTGTATGTATGTGTGGGTGCGTGCGTGCGTGAATATGTGTGTGCACGCGTATGTAATACTAGATCTCTATGTGCCGTTAAAATTGATTTGTAAATCCAAAATATGTATCATGTTAAGCGCATAGAGCATTGCATAAGTGGATATGCGCTACACAAATGCAATACACTATTATTATTATTAATAGGTTTAACGTAACTTGCAAAACTCAAAGGGTTGTCAAGAGGTGTTTTTACCCTATTCCCAATTTTCTGTAGGGTTGAACCTGTGCCTCAAAGTAGCAAAACTCTCTTCTCGTCGCCTGTGCTGTAGTGGTTAGGCGCGTCGCTGCCGAATGCAGAAGACCTAAAAAGTTCGATTCACGTATGACGAGAGTATGTTGTCGAGTATCTCGATCTTTTCGCTAAAACGTTGCATCCTTTTCAGCCCTGGTTGGCCTTGACTGGCGGGGTCATAGCCCGTCTTCTCAATTATTTGAATTGGTTCGATGAGGCGTAACGCATCTACGTTTGAATACATCATTAAACGCAGCTCTCATGTCGAAGTATCGAACTCAAATGTTAGAGCAGAAAATGTTTAAAAAAATAATTGAAGCCCCATTGTCGAGATCTCAGGACACTGGGGTTTCCAAAAACAACAAGGTGTCATATCCACTGCGCACCCAGGACCAACGGCATCGGGAGAATAAAAACAAGTTGACTCAACACTCTCTGGGGTTGAGAAACAATTTACTGACCATCGACTAGTGAACGTACCGGTGCGTGTACGACGCACATTTTTATTTAAGGGAGG
>NW_004797406.1:1048025-1053424 GCF_000002075.1 Aplysia californica | reverse complement strand
AAAAAAGTATAGAGAAAAGTCGCATTTTGAGAAAACGGCCGATAAAGAAAAATAAAATACTGACTTTATGAGGAAATGGCGGTTACAAACATGCCCGGTTTGGGTAAAAATACGGTTTTTGGGGGTTCTTATGCCATGAAACAGTTGTAGGAGAGGTTGAGGAAGCTAAAAATGCCTACAACTCAAATTCCATGATTTTAAGCCGAATTTTGATTTTGGGGGTGTAGGCCCCCCCCCCTTAACACACGAGTTCGAGTTCACTAACAAACTATAATATCTTTTCGAATACCCACGTCTCTCTGCTGGGTTGCCATGACATTCACAATCATATGATTTGTCAGAAAACACAATTTTGTCAAATGCCTTAACAGAGCTCGCTACTCAACTAGGACGTGGACGCATAACCCGAAGCTCGAAGGTTCTAGCACGATTGGCTTAGTCACACACGCGTACATGCACGCACATACACCCCCTCAGATTATCGCCTGTTTGGACCAATAAAGCGACATGTTTTTGTGTCAAGACAAAGCTTCACAGATACGGACTGGGTGAATTAGTTGAAATCTCTTGGCCAGAATTTCTTAAGGGAGAGTATAGCTCTAGCATATTCCCTCATGCGCTGATGGCCAAAAAACGCGTCGAATTTCACATTGAGAAGTAAATAAATAGTGTAAGAAGTTTATGCTCAAATGTCATTGTGATTAAATTAGAACTTTCCAAGTTATAGGCATTCCCCCCCACCCCCAATTTTGGGACATCCCTCATACTTGATACACACCCAACACATCATTCTATCGGATAGGACAAATTATCGACACATACATTTACTGCGATGTGCTATCCCAAATGAGGACATAACACGAGCCCACACACTGTGCATGTACAGTAAAGCAGCGGAACTGTCGAGGTTGGACAATACGTTATTATTAATTCAGGTTGAGCCGGCCTGGGGACGGTCGTTATGTCCAAGCAACAAACAACACCCAAGTCCAGCGACTTAATCGTACGTGACGTCAGAACCTGCCTGTGAAAAAATTCTCCGTTGTTGTTAGTGGGTTAGTGGGGAGATACCATGGTCAGAAGTCCGTCACACGCCACAGAGAGTGTTAGTAGATATCATCGTCTGACGTCGCACGGACGGTCAGAGAATAGTCTGTACACTTCATACTTTGACCATAATATACCTAGGAGATACTTATTCACAAGCCACACGCCGAACACCACACAGAGCATTGGTGGTAGATATTATCGGTACGCGTCATATGGAAAGTTAGTGCTTGCTATCGTCACAAATCCCTCTGAGTGAACTGTCGGGGGTTACCACAACCACAAGGGTCACGAGGATGACCAACAGATTGTTTATCTTAGTACGTCACGAAGGGAGTTATTACTTGCTGGATGGCAAAAAAAAAAAAAGAAAAAAAAAAAGGACAAACGTGAAGGGCAATAACTCCGCCATCTTGGAACCAATTTCAACCAAACTTTGAACGAAACATACCGTTCAATCAAAGGGGCGCTCTCTTCTGCAATATGAAAGAAAAAATCAACCGCTGTGTTTGACTGAAAAAAAAGTCAAGTTTTTAAAGTTTCAACCAAATTTGAGTAAAATGAAAAACTTAACTTCTTAAAAATCAACCATAATAACATGTACATCTATTTGTGTATTTAGGTAAAGAATAAGTTGCTTTTTGTTAAACCTTGTCGTAGACTATGTGTCAGCAATGTTTTTCTCTGGGTCTTTTTTTAGATAGGGTCTACGAAAAGTACGTACAAATAATGGAAAAGTTAAAACTCAATATTGAACAGTAGGTCCGAAGAATCAACCCAGGAACATGTTACAGGATTATTTGAAATGTTCAGCAACGTATTCGAGCCTGTCTGAAGAGAATAAATGGTTGGTAAAGTCAAAAGAGGGTTCCTCGACGGTGAATTTTTACATTCCCACTTGCACACAGAAGCACTACTTTTTTGGGACGGGTGTCAACGGCTGTGTTTTTTTTGTTGCAGATCACACATACGGCCACTGGAATTGTCACAAATCCACCATTTTCAAGAAAATTTCAAAACTAATTACAAAACATTAAACAATGGTGAAAAACAGGGGTATGCCCTATTGTTTTCCCTGATACCCCCCAGATTTTTTTTTACCTCGTAAAAAGGGGGAGGGGGGGGGGGGGGGGGGGGGGTCGGACATGTCCTGAAACACCCAGGTTTGGTCAAAAGTGTGGAAAATTACTACACAATTAGGCTAGACGTAGATTGAATAAAAATCAATGATTTTGCCCAGTATCGATAGAAATTACCCGAGTAACTAACGAAAAGGACGGAGGAAGGGGGAGGGAGGGTGGTAATAACAACGACCCTGGATGTTACGTACACAGAGGGGTGGTCCTTGATATGCGTTGTGGGTCAAGTGAAACTGGTATGGGTTTATCGACCCTATCAATACTATTCGTTTATCTAAGAGGCGGGACCTGCGAGTTTAACGTCTGTCTCCAATAATACAGAGCCAAACGGGATATTCGTGTAAAGTGCCTTACCCAAGGACACAACGTTGGGCGGAGCTGAGGCTTGAATCCCCGAACCCACAATCTCACGATAACATGTCCGGAAGCCTATCAAATAGGCTACTGACTCCACCCTTGGGTCAACAGGAACGTTACATTGGCTATTGCCACGTGGTCAACACCTTAAGCATGCGATTTGAATAGTCACCACTTTCCCTGGCTTTGTTTGGCAATGTCAGTTTCAAATAAGTTTGTTATTTAATGCCAGGAGTAAACATTGTTTCCTAGATCTAGTTGGTTTTAAAGATTTTGAACGGTTTTTGCGTTTTCCATAATAAAAAAAAAGCTAAAACATGACATTTATCGAACACGTAAAGGTTACGTCTATTTTCTTCATATTCTTATTCTTTTTTCGCGATGTTTTATTGATATTTGTGGAAAGATGGCGGAGTTATTGCCCTTAAATGGGCCTTTTTTGGACACACTGTACCGTCATCATACGTCCCACACAATGGCAGTGCTTGCCATAGCCAACGGCAGAGGAGAGTCAGCAGATACCATCATTATTCAATATATAATACGTATTATACAATAAATATTCATGTAATTCGTGTGGCTAAATATACATAAAAGAATTCAAAATGTTTATTTTTTTTATTCCTCAATCTGACTGGGACGGACATGAACATTTTGTTTTCATGTGAGACTCTTGACTGGTCTTTCGAACTTTATTGGTCCTGATCTATTTCGTAAGCAGCTGATATCTGTAGATCTTTTATATTAAAACATTTACTGCTTTCGTTATGGTTAATCCTACTTGTAAAATTGCCAGTTGTAATCACTCGTTGAAGCTCGTGAAACTTGTCGATTTCACTCGTAGGATAATCACCGTAACACATGCAACGCATTCTTTATATTATATAATCACTTTATGGGGTATAGAAGAGGATAAGAAAAACGCAGTCTCCGAGAGGTAAGAGAAAAATTTATTTTCGTCACAAATATTTTTTAAAATCTATTTTTCTGTGCTGAAACATCAGATTTACATTGTTTTGACCATAATCCTTCGCAAAACTTACGCAACTTTCGGATTCGACTGGCTTTTTTTTCACTGATCACATGCTCGATCCTATTGATAAGTTCTTTTGAAGTTTTGAAATTGAGATTTTTTACTCAAATTGGATACTTATCGGTAAAACGTTCCAGACAGAGATGCAGGATCTTAAAATCTATAAATCTATAATATTTTAATAACACGTCTATGTATAGGACAAGGAAAGGATATTATTATTTTGACAGCCTCGACGTTGCCAACTCGCAAATTGCTAACTGGAAAAGTGCACACGATTTCGTCTCAAATCCATGCCTGTTTTCTCTCAAATAGTATTTAAAATTGTGCTGACAAAGAAGATGAAAATTGACATATTTGTGATAATTGTTTCTTCCTTTTTTGAAACAAGGTATCTTTTTTTTTACACTGTAAGCAACTGGTAAACAATCCTTTGAAGAAAATAACTTTACTTTTCACCTTAAATCGTCACCTAAATCAGTAATACTTGGCTAAACATTCATTTGGTAATTATTTGAAAACAGTGTTGCTAATTGGGTGGAATATACGCTTTAAATTGAATAAAAGATTGGTATACATTTAATTGTTGAAGCTTTATTAGATCAAAAGTTGGCATTAAAATAATCAAAACCATGGAAATGCAGGAAACCAGTATTGTGGTCTCCAGCAACCCAAGTCTTTCTTCATTTTTTGTCAACTTTAATCTAAACATGAAATTTGTCTAATTCTATAAGCTATCCGTGTTTAGTTGGTTTGGGGTAGCTAACAAACCCTAAGCTCACAAGAGGGTGTTCAACGGGGTAACAAACCGATTGCTCACCACGGCGAGGTTCAACATTTTAACAAACTTACCGCTCTGTAGAAGGAGGTTCAACATGCTAGCAAACGCACTGTTTATCAAGGGAAGGCTCATCATGCTAACAAACTCACTGCTCGCCATGGGGTTCAACAAGCTAACAAACAGATTGCTCACCACGGCGAGGTTCCACATGTGCAAACTTACTGCTCTGTCAGGCGAGGTTCAACATGCTTACAAACACACTTCTTCTCACCATGAGGAAGTTCAACATGCTAACAAATACACAGATCAGGAGGGCTTGGTGGTTCAACATATCAACAAACACACTGCTCACCAGGGGGGGGGGAGTTCAACATGCTAACAAATACACTGTTCACTAGGGCCCCGGGGTTCAACAAACAAACAAACGCAATGATCAGAAGGGCCCGGAGGTTCAACATGCTAACAAACTCACTGCTCACCAACTGCTCACCAGGGAGAAGTTCAACATTCTTGATGGCGAAATGTCGTACTTAACAGTCTACACTCAAATTCACGTGTTGCATATTTTCGGGTGTACCTTTTCTGTTTTTCTCTCTCCCTTCTTTTCCATTCACCAGAGTCTGTGTACAATGGTTAGGCCCTAGTTACTGCACATTAAAGACATGAGTTCGATTCTCTTCTTGGGAAGTTACACGTATTAAATCAATTATCTTTGCATGTCGTCTATGACGCTGTTTCCCACTCAACGGGGGGTTGTCACTTGACAGGCAAGGTTTAGGACTCAAGAACAGGGTGAGTCAAAATTACGTTAACAGTTTAAGGGACACGTCATGCACTGGATCAGTAGATATCAACACCAACACACATCAGACGTCACACGAAGGGTGGGTAGGCGCAAGACCTTACATGCGTGTCTGAGAGCTAAGTTCAATCTTCAGAGGGGGATTACAGTAGATTGTGATTATGCAAATGTGTATGTAGGTAGACAGATAGATAGATAGATAGATAGATAGATAGATAGATAGATAGATAGATAGATAGA
>NW_004797406.1:1044143-1046381 GCF_000002075.1 Aplysia californica | reverse complement strand
CCCCCCAAAAAAAAAACACCTTGGTGATTATGCACTAAGAGAACAGCCTGCTTATCAGAGGAGGAATTCTGTCGCGATTCAGTGTCTATTTTTAAAATGTCCCCACCCCCTCCTCTGAACCCTCGACTTTCTTCGAATCGTATTTGCCAATGATGCCAAAGTTATCGTGATAACAACTTCAACCACATTATCAAGAAGAGAACTCTCGTCCACAGGGCAACAGGGCAGTGTCTTTTTTTACCCCAACAGGAGCGGGCTACAAATAACAACACTGCCATTACACACACGTACACACACATATCACAAGAGTTTCCAACCACAGCAGTGGACAGACACCAGAACTTAACGATCAATATCACATGGCCACTGGGTGTGCTGACAGTCATTTACACAAACTGGCAATCGTAAACCCCTCCAACATGTTGAGACATATAAAATGACACAATAATTGTGGTACATCTGAGACAACGCAGAAAATACTGTTACCCGCAATACGTGATACGTCATCGAATGTTGTAGAAGCTGAACCCCGAACCCTTCACAACACAAGGCGAGATCTCACAATGAAAGGACAGCTACGACTCGCTCTCAACAACGAGACGAGTTGAGACGGAAACTCTCAGGCTGGGTAAAACCTGACAGCGGGAAGAGAAGTCGTAGCCACCAGCGACAACACTACAGCAACGTCATATAGATAAAAAGTTGTTCAAAGTTTTCAGGACAATAAATACGATAAAAAAAGCGAACAACGATCAAGCCAGACCATTTTAATCGACATCGTAAAACAGTTCCTGCTCTCGCCGGTTCTTGATCATGCGCATGATCAAGTTTTGTCTTCCTCACTCCATAAACGTCACCACTACAGCTACTATACCACGGTATCTAACGCAGTATCGTATTGCGGAAAATATGAATGGTTTTACTCGAGAGCGGTCGGTTTCACGAGGGTTCAGGAATGAAGGAATGGATCTAACTGGAGGGAATATGATGAGCGGGTCGGACCTGAGTATGGAGGACAAGGAGGAGAAAACTATTGACCTCCCCTTACACTTCATCCCAGTTTTAGAGCCAACGTTCTGAAGGTAAAGATCCTCACCGCCACCCCTCCCAAACACACACACACACACACACACACACACACACACACACACACACACACACACACACACTTCGACAACACACGTGTGCGCGTACTCATATTCCCAGACTAGTTCATGAAATTGTAAGACTGCATGAAGGGGAAAATGTTAGCGTATATTCACATATCTCAGCGCGTATTAGCGCGTGTGTCGGAGTGCATGTCACGTACTTGAGTTATATAGTCAGATCAAAGTCCATTTGTGGAGTAAGGTGTGTATGAATGGTCGCGGGAAGCTTGTGCCTTCATTTTTGCCTATTCCAACCGAGTCAAGTATGTTAAGAGATAAACTCCAGCCCGCTAATCTTCCGTAAACAGCTCAAGGACCTCTTTCTGCTGGGGTGCACATTCTTTGAGCTTTGCAAATTGTGCTTTGTCAGCAGAAATTTACTGCCTCTCATCTCACTCCCCCCCCCCACTCTCTCTCTCTCTCTCTCTCTCTCTCTCTCTCTCTCTGTCTGTCTCCCCCGCCCTTTCTTCCAATCTCCCTCTTTCATAAAGGTTAAGGAGAAAAAACGGTTATCACTTTTAAGTACTGTGATAAAGACACTTATAATATCTCGTATTTCAGTGCAACGCTCTCCCGCTGGCGCGTCCCCCGAGCACCGTGTCACGTGCTGTCATGTGCAGTGATTACGACCCGTCACCAGAACTGGCAAAAAACGTCGTGCGTGTATCGCCTTCGACATGTTAGCGGTTGTGCGACCAGTCCACGACTTCTACAACTGCTCATGGGCAGTGAACAAGTTAAGCCAGCTCTTCAGCTAAGCATCCAGTCGAAAAAATATTCGGAAACAGACATTTATATAACATGAGCAAGGGGAAAAAAAACATATTTGAGTCACAGTAAAAATCATTTCAGGTAAACAATTAATTGTAAAATCGAACCAGCACAAAAAGGGCTACGTAAAACCCTGCATCAGAAGCTCGAACACGCCGTAATATCACAAGAAGGAAAACTAGAGCACAATTGTCAATGACATGAAACATGAGAAACAAATTGTTTATGCTATACCAGGACTGTGTAACAGGGTGATGTCTTTTCATCTTTCCGCTGTACGCTGTCGCTGGTCCGTGTCGGGGGAGGGAAAAAAGTTCAG
>NW_004797406.1:1042963-1044043 GCF_000002075.1 Aplysia californica | reverse complement strand
GGTTGCTGGAGGTTGAAAAAGTTGGGTGGTGGGTAGTAGAGCGGTACCGCAGCGAATGTGGACATCCCGGTAGACGTTCATGTTGAGCACCTCTCAGACAGCGAGGTTCCTCGGTCATCTCATCGGGAAGTGTTCCGTCTGCAGCCGTGTTTGCTCCTGGTTTGGTCACCGTGCGCATGTCCGCAGGAATGTGGAGAAGGGAAGCGGAAGTGACGCGGTCAGACAGCTTGTTGTGCAAGCCTGAGGAGGAAAATAGAAAAAAAGAAAAATATAATAATGACAGCAACAATACAACAATACAACACGGATGCAGAATAGAAGCCACATGAGAGTTGAGCAACTCCTCACCCTTTATCTTCTCTCTCTCTCTCCTGATAACGAGTGGAAGAGCAAGGAGAAGCCGGAAGAAGATAAAAAAAAATCCCTGGAGAGGCCGGTATCGAGGAGGCTTAGGGCGGTTAGCGGTCGATGACAGTAAATCTGACCAACTTAGGCACATGGGACGAAAACCGAGGTCTCATTCCGTGACGGTTTGGGGAGCAATGGGCTTAATTATTTTTGCTTTTTTATGTGTGTATGAGTGTGTGTGTGCGCACGCGCGCGGTGATATCGTTGTTTGTAAATGATCCGCAATATTGTCAAACACAATGTAGTCTTTTATATCATAATAAATCACAATTAAATCCTCTTGGGAACAGCAAATCGGCAACTCTTTTAGAATGATACTTGAATATTACTCTAGTACTTAGAGCTAAATACAGTTATGATCTGTGGTTCTCGTTCATTTGGTTTGATTGGTTTATCTGTTATGTTTGTCGCTTGTTTGTTATTTTATTTGATTCTGCACTACGAATATACCATTAACAATGAAACTCTTAGAAGTTCTGAAGGACTGACCCCCCTCCCTCTATCCCCCTACCATTTATTAGGACTATTTTCCCTGCCCGTAAAGAAAAGGCCATGTCACACTGACTAGCAATTATGGACGTCAACCTAACTTTTTCGTCTCTACTCACTTTTACGACATTCGACCAGCATGATTTACCGGTTTTTACCCTATCAAAATACCCCCCCCCAAAA
>NW_004797406.1:1039893-1041581 GCF_000002075.1 Aplysia californica | reverse complement strand
TCTCTCTCTCTCTCTCTCTCTCTCTCTCTCTCTCTCTCTCTCTCTCTCTCTCTCTCTCTCTCTCTCTCTCTCTCTCTCTCTTCCCTCTCTCCCTCTGAAACGACGTGTACTCTTGTACCCTAATTGTGGGGTGTTGAATAATGTTAACAAAAAATTGAACTTATATCACCCTGCCACACCTAATAAATCATATCATGCCTCTCAACCTGTTATCTCACGGTCATCTGATCATGAGTATCAAAAAACTATGGGCACTCAGCCATGAATAGATAGACATTTTATTCAACAATCGCCTCAATCTACTATCGTGTCAGTGAACAATAAAATTAATAAATTTTATCTAGGATGATGAGTTCTCACAAGACAAATCCCTTTGCGGTTAGCGCGATATAATGCGACCTCGTGAATGTCAGGGGTGGCCATGAAGTGTCGGCGGTCACCATCATGATATTATTTTGTCGTTGGTAGTTACGAAGTCTCGATTATTATAAAAATGACAAGTCCAAGAACGACACCCAGACTGGTACCTATGCGTTCCGTCTCGCCCACCGATGATGCAACTCCGAGGCCGAGACAAAGGGCAGATCTTCTTTCCCATCCAATGACAGAAATAACAATAATATATTGTTTAATGAAGTTAGTCACGATTATGAGAAAGTTGGCCCTTTGTGGGACAGAGGGTGGAAAAGGAGGGGAGGTGGCTTTATTTTGATTTCTGGGAGAGGAAGACAGTCACGTATTGGGGAAAAATGGGGACGGGGGCTCCGAAAAAATACACTCTACTCGCTACAAAAATTCCCTATCTTGACCTAGAATGTCTTATGACGTCACCCAAAGGCCGTTCCCACCCCAATCTGGTAAGTGGAGAAGGTTGTGGGTCAAAGTTCTTTCTGGCCCAGATCGCAATACCAAATGAAGCACAGACAGAAGTTACAATGTTACAGATTCCAATACTGGAGATGGTCAAAGGTTAGAGGAGTGCACCCGTCCACTGGGCGCGGCTCTCGTAATGACAACTCCTTACACAATGTCATGACATAATGTAGCCTTCGTGGCAAAATGACTGAGCGTGATTCTGTCTTCTGATTTAAAGGTGATTCATATTACATGGGTTTTTAAGGAAACTAGACCGCCTGAATAATCATGGGAGAAAGGGGGAGAAAGTGAGTGAGTGAGTGTGTGTGTATGTTTCGGGTGTGTTTGTGTGTGTGTGTGTGTGTGTGTGTGTGTGTGGGGGGGGGGGGGAGTAGGGAGTGGAAAGAAGTAGGAGTACGTGGTGTATGTGTATTAATGAGAGAGCATAAAAGTGCATGGGAGAGAGTGTAATGTAGGTATGGGCACATCTGGTGTGTCTGAGTGTGTGTATGTGAGCATGCATATGTGTATGTGTGAGTGAACGCATGCCACAGTGGGTGAATATGCGTGTAAACGAGTGCTTGTACATATTACGCTTATGTGCATTATGTAGGTGAGTGAGTGTGCGTGCGTGCGTGTGAGTAGGTTAGTTCAGGACCACTGAGATACTGAGATATGACAAACGCCGACAGACAGGTCCGAGTGTGGACTTAACTCTCGAGTGCCTACAACAAGAAATATCGGTCAGGATATTGTGATGGGATTTAAACACTGTTTCTTAGGCAAAAATAATGAAACATTTGAAGTCAAGCTTGTAATTATTATTTACCCCC
>NW_004797406.1:1037666-1039793 GCF_000002075.1 Aplysia californica | reverse complement strand
AGAGAGAGAGAGGGGGGGTGGGGAGGGAGAGAGGAGAGAAAGAAGGAGATCAGGCTTGATTATGTTTACTATACAGCCTCCCAGCACAAACTAAACCCTTCAATCTCCCAAGAACAGTTCCATAGAAACATATAACATAGTTCAGACATTTCAGGAGATTGATTGCGTATTCTTCAAACATTACAAGCGTTCTTTTCATAAAACGTTCATTTTGAGAAGGAAAACCCCCCCCAAAAAACAAAAAACCAGATGACAAATATATTATGTTTATACTTTGTATGGGGAGGAGGTATTATGATTTAATCTCTAATTATCGTCAAACACTAATAGGACAATAGCACGTAAGAAATTAAAAAATAAATTGTTCATCTTGGAACAGGTTCATATTTTACACACTTCACACTCTCTCTTCGACCCTCTTTTCTTTCTCCCAATACCCACCTGTAAATCCTATCTTTCGAACCTAAAGGTTAATTCGAATCTAAATTCTTTTTCAGTTAAACTTTCCAGATATGGCGCTGCCGAAATTAAACAATCTTATATCTTTATAATATTCTTGTTAGAATATCTCTAGTGTTTTTCAGTTCTGTTCCTAAAAGTGTTCTGTTTCATACGTAGCTGTTTTTCCAGATATTATCACAATTTCATTGACGAAATGTGTTTTGTTCCGTCTCGTGTGTTGTAAAAATATATATTATGGCTAGCAAAAAAGCATAACCACTATTGGCAGGCAATTCTAACATTTTAGAAAATATTTCTGAAGTCTGTTACCTTCATTTTCTTCTCTTTACAATAAATAATACGCTTTCTTTACAGCCACTATAAAATCCATAAAACACTTTCCACCTACGCGAAAGCGTGATACATTTTAATTTCTAAAAATACAATTTTTAGATATATATTATACTTACACCTTCAAATTGTAATGGTCTCCAAGCTAATACAAATGTTCTTCTGTCAACAAATTCTGAAAATACCATTCATGCTCTTGTTTTTCTTCATCAAGTTTCATTAAAGTTTGATTTATCTATTTTCCATTTTCTTGTTACTATTTTGTCTCTATGTAAATCCAGACAATTCTAGAATAAACTTATTTTAAAATTTAATTTATTTTGCTCCAAGGACTCGAATGTGATAAAATTGAGGTTGGGGATTGGGGGGGGGGGGGTATCTTAAATGCCGTAATTTTTTCCGCGCAGAGGGTAAATACGTTTGAAAAAAGAATATTTCTGAGAAAAGTGGAATTGAGGGATGGAGAATATACATGGACGAGATAAATAAATAGAAAGTTTGATCGATCGATCAATAGAAAGATAGATAGGTAGATAGATAGATAGATAAATAGATAGATAGATAGATATATAGACAGATAGATAGATAGAGAGAGACACACAGAGAGAGAGAGAGAGAGAGAGAGAGAGAGAAAGAGAGAAAGAGAGAGAAAGAGAGAAAGAGAGAGTGAAAGAGAGTGAATGTCTGAGTGAAAGAGAGAGAGAGTGAGAGAGAGAGTGAGAGAGAGAGAGAGAGAGAGAGAGAGAGAGAGAGAGAGAGAGCGGGGGAGGGGGTTGGGCCAGTGTCAGTTCTGGGGTAGGAAAAAGGGAGTATAATTTGAAAAAGGTACTGACTGAACACGTGCGTGTGAAACTCGCTGAGTCATGCATAGGTGTATTGTTTCTTTTTGTAGTGAGCAGCGTTCATAGTTTGACTTCCCAAGGACCTTCAACTCTCTCTATCCTCCTCCTCCTCTCTCTCTCTCTCTCTCTCTCTCTCTCTCGCACCCTCGGGCTCCAGTTACAGGACAATAATATAATTGCTATATTACGATGACTCAGCAAATTACAGACGGCATGACTGCTTGCAATCAGTGACTAGGTAAGACGTTATGAATAAGGTAATTTGAACTTCAGTGGTCTTGTGGCATAGAGACATGGTGCATTATGTTTTAAATTTTATTTTAAGATATGTTTAATAGAAATAAAAAGAAACGTACGTATGAGCAGTTTTTTATGTGCACATATCATTATATATAATATGTTTGTATAATGTACTGTGTATGATTATTACATTTATGTGTACACAAGCCCTAAGGCACAAACGCAGAGAGAGAGAGAGAGAGAGAGAGAGAGA
>NW_004797406.1:1034966-1037293 GCF_000002075.1 Aplysia californica | reverse complement strand
GAAGAAGAAGAAGAAGAAGAAGAAGAAGAAGAAGAAGAAGAAGAAGAAGAAGAAGAAGAAGAAGAAGAAGAAGAAGAAGAAAAAGAAGAAGAAGAAGAACAACAACAACAACTGCCCCCTCCCTCCCCCCAAAACACCCTCTTGACTCACCGTTTGAGCAGGTGACGAAACTCCAGCCTTGGTTCCCAGGACCTTCGTGGACGATTCTGTCCGGAGCTGAACGAGTCCAGACTGGACTCCTCTCCCCCCACACTTCCGGTCATTCTTCCGCTTTCATTGGTCAAGGCTCTGGTCACGTGCCTGGTGTCCTGGCTGTCCTCGTCCAGCCGTCTCTGAAGTGCCAAAAGACGTTGATGGATCTCCACCATCTCCTCAAGGCGTCCTACTTGTACGGGCTGGGAGGTTGCAGCGCTTCTCTTGTGGGCAGCCTGATACTGACAGAAGGGCCCAACGAACCCCGCCCGACAACGGCATCGGCAGTCTCCCCACACCGAGTTGGAGACAAGGAGCTGCCCACCATTAGCGCAGGGTACGCCCAGACATACGCCCACACTGCGAGCCTCGATGGACGCTGGCCCACACAGAAACACACACAGCACCAGCAGTACCGAGACCAGGCTTAGAGGGGGACACCTTGCCCACCTGACAGGGGACAGCAGGGACCGGGGGCTATACATAGACATATCGGAGATGGACGGCCGGGGGGAGCCAGCAGTGTCTTTTGCACACGTCTGGTATCTTGACCAGAAGCAGATGGACGAGGAGGATGGTGAGGATGAAAAAGAGGAGGGAGATGGAGAGGGAGAGGAGGGGACATGAGAGTCTTGTGTGTCGGGGAGGCATGGCACCGTGGTGAGGGGGGAGATACTGTCTCTGTGTGGCGATGATGACGCCGACGAAGATAAGAATGATGATGACGATTGCGATGACTTAAATTCGGAGCAGCATCTTGAAGGCAGTAAAGCTGTTCTGGACGACAGTGAGCATGAGCAGGTGGCCGTGACGTCACACAAAGACGTGTGGTGGGGGAAGGCCGAGCCTGCCTCGGCGACTTGTGAGTGAACAGTTGAAGACATGATGTCCTCGGACTGACAGAAATGAGCAGCGTGTATTACAAGGGGGAGGCCTGTGAAAGACTCGGGCGATCGGTGGGGTTTCTAGAACATTCTATAATGACGCAAAAACTTCATGGCTTGAGGGGGAATGTCAAACGATGAGATAGACAGAAACAGATCTCTTTCACAATTAATAGAAAGAGGGTAGTGTTTCTGATTCTTGCTACTTGACACCAAATATCGGGTTATGTTCGTTTGTTTGTGTGTCTTACTCTGAGTAGAATGAATTTTAGTCAGTCAATAAGTTTGTGAAAATCCCCCAGGTTAGTTCAAGAAATCGGGCAAAAGTTAAAAGGTTCACTGGTGTCTCCTCACCGCAAATTTCTGTCTTCGAGTTGTGTGACGATGATATGGGTTTCAGGTAGTATCTCCAAAGTCCGCGAGACCAAAGTACGATCGACTTGATGACAATGAAATAGTTCTCGTTCTGTTCTCAAGTCGTGGCGATCACAAAAGTATAATAATGTCTGAGTCGGGTGGTTGCTACTCGTACTGTTTGGGAGTCTCCCGTCTCTTTGCTAGGTGTCTCACGTGCGCTTGTGAGATCAAATGGCGGTACTGACAGTCTCAGGAGTTTATATAGCACCAAGTCCCTCCCTCCGGCGCTCCCCCTCCCCTCTCTCCTGTGTGTGGATGCTCGTGGGACATGCCCTCCCCCTCCCCTCTCCCCACTCCTCCCTCCTTCAGACTCGCTCGGGCGGTCCTCTCCCAAGTTGGGGAAGCCTCCGCCCACATTTGCGATCTGCCCCCTCCTCTCTCTCTCTCTCTCTCTCTCTCTCTCTCTCTCTCTCTCTCTCTCTCTCAACTCTCTTTGCTTTCTTTCTCTCGCTCTCTCCCGACTTAACGCCTGTTTGAGCGTAAGTGTGTGGGTTAGTTTGTTTGCGCGTGTGGGTGTATGAGAGCAGTTGCGCGCACACACGGACAAACACGCGCATTGACAACCACGGGAACGTCCATCTACGGGATGGGGGTGAGGGAGGGGGTGGGGGATGCGGAAGGTGAGGGACGCCCGCACGTGCGTGTGCGCCTGTGTGTAGGTGCGTTAGTGTCTCTGACTCTCTCTCTCTTTCTCTCTCTCTCTCTTTCTCTCTCTCTCTCTCTCTCTGTCTCTCTCTGTATATGTGCGTGCGGGTGTGTGTGCGTATGTGTGTGTGTGTGTGATTGTGTGTGTGTGTGATTGTGTGTGTGTGTGATTGTGTGTGTGTGTGTGTG
>NW_004797406.1:1033486-1034802 GCF_000002075.1 Aplysia californica | reverse complement strand
AGGCGGGCAGAGAACCATCTACATTCAGTCAGTCACAGCAGGCTGCGCGCGCACACAGACACGCACAGAGTACACCGCGCGCTGTGCCGGCCGGCGAGGGCCCGCGCGCGTCCGTCAGTGACAGTGACAGAAGGCAAAGGTGTCACAACCAGCTACCGTGACACCGTCACTCATAGCCTTGTGAGACTCAACTAATCGTTGCAAGGACGAGGCTGCTATTCGCACGCCGAGGCGTATTCTTCGCACGGCGCGGTGTGCTATACGCCTCATTGTTTTTTAAAGGCTCGTCTGTTTGCCGTTCTCAGCTGTTTTTCTGTTTGTCTTCCGCGTTTACTTGAGCGTACGTCAGTCAATTGTCGTGAGGCGATGCGTTGAGGAAATGTCTTCACCTCCATTGATCCCGCCGTCTCGTAATCCCACGCGCACTTACCACTCCTGGCGTGTACATAATATAAATACAATCTACTTGAAAAACTCGGGTATATTTTTACCTCGTTGATTCTGTAGGCTGTTTCTAAATTTGTCAATGTCTGTTTCAATGACAGTGAGAAAATTTCGAAGAGACACAGCATTACTGTCCGTATTTCGATAAACATACTTATTAAACAACGTCAATACAAATTTATGACGTAAAGACGAAAGAAAAACAAAAGCCAATCGAAAACATCGACCTCAGCTACCTCGCACATTAACAGTTTGCTGCATGTTTTCGTCAGCACACTGTCTTTCCATCAGCGTGGGCACACAAAATCAGCAAGTACTGTTGCGACAAGTAGCTGATGTTGTACGTATTATGAAATTTAGCGACACCAACTGGCTACAACAACGTGTTTTGTCAGACGTGTGTGTGTAGGTGTAGTAGAAGTAGAACGGTCGTGGATGTTACTGTTGTTGTTATCAATATTTTTGAGATTTTTTTGTCGTTACTCACAAGCTGTTCTCTTTCCACGTACCAGTTTTTCTTTTGTTGCTTTCTTTGATTTGTTCTTTTAAAAATAGGTTCTCTAGCTCTCTCTCTCTCTCTCTCTCTCTCTGTCTCTCTCTCTGTCTCTCTGTCTCTCTCTCTGTGTCTCTCTCTCTCTCTCTCTCTCTCTCTCTCTCTCTCTCTCACACACACACACACACACACACACACACACATGCACTCTCCCCCTCCCTCCATATCTGTGTGAATCTCTGTAATAATGTGTATACTTTTATCTTTTACATACATGTAGATCTATATTGATATGCATAATACGAGGATGTGTGCATATGAAATAAATAAATACATGTACACGTACAAAAAGAAATATACAAATACCCACACATGCATA
>NW_004797406.1:1031083-1033268 GCF_000002075.1 Aplysia californica | reverse complement strand
GATAGATAGATAGATAGATAGATAGATAGATAGATAGATAGATAGATAGATAGATAGATAGATAGATATATAGATAGAGAAACTGTGAACAGTATATATTTCATTATGTGAGGCATTTGGTCACGGCCACTCTTTCTCTAAGGCGAGGACGAAGGAGGCACAAAAAATAGAGACCGGAAGAAAGACAGACAAACAATCAGGGACTTACAAACAGAAAGGCGAGTAAGACGTCAGAACGTTGCAGACTAATAGATCTACAGCCGGTCGATGCGCTCAAAGTGACGATAGTTGTCCGCCTCCATCTGCTTCTTCTTCTCCTTTCTCGGGGGATCGAGCTTTTCATTAAATCCAGATACAGTAATAGTTGCAGCTATAACAGGTTATTTTGATTCTCTTGTCCCAAGCTGCTTCCTGTCGCTTTAGGGGTGAAAAAGCTGGGGGCGATATTTTTTCGATCTTCGCTTGTTTATTGTTGTTGGAATTTGGTGGTTGGGGTGTTTATTTGCGCCAGAGAAAATCAGGTTGGGGGAGGGGAGGATAAATTTATTTGTAGAGTAATGTAACGAAGGTTTCATTAGTTTATCTGTAACTGATTGTGTAAGTGAAGGACGCATTAAAGACTTGGGAACAATTCCCAGGGGTATGTTCCTGATCGGCGTGAAGATCGGCTTTCCCCTAAACAAACACTGTCAGTAGTAGATCTATCAGTGGTCGTTCTTGTTATATGAATGACGACAGTGGCCGAGCCCAGCTCCGTTCCGAATGGACAGACCTCTACCTCGCACAATGCTGTCAGCTTTGTTTAACTCACTCCCGCCATCTGACCGACCAACTGAATTGCAGCGCTGCACCTAGTCTACATTAAACACACTCTGCTCAGAATTTCACCGCTCCATGTTTGACGTACTTTCTGACCCACAATCATCCACATGCCCTAGGTTCTTTCCCCGATAATGAAAAGTGAATGAATTGTATAACAAAGAAAAGCATATTAAACCCCCCCCCACAAAAAACAACTGCACACGACTGTCTCACTTTTACAATTCAAGGCCGCGATTTATATGTTTCATCTTTTAGACCTTTTCTCTTCATTTCATACAATAAATAAGTCTCAGCTTTTGACGTGCTTGGGACTGTTTACTGATGAAAAAAACGCAGCTTAGCCTTATGAAAAACACGCATTGTGAAATAGGTACGGTTTGTAACACCGAAAAAAAAAACACACCAAAAAACAAACAAACAAAACAACGAAAAACAAAACAAAACAAAAAACACACCAAAAAGCCAAAAAACAAAACAACAACAACAACAACAACAACCACATCAGCAAAAACTAACCTAGGAATACTATCCCAAGAAGTTAAAGTTAACCGTGCAAGTAAAGCAAGGGTGCAAAATGAGTACTTTTTTTCTTTCCGTTGCATACAAATCGCGAGCTTAGTATTCTGTTCTGTAGTTACTCATTTTTCTGACTGCACTTTACTCTTGTGGTAAAAACTGGAGTAGTTCAAAACAAGACTGAAATTCTACGGAACACAGGCAGGCCGTAATCGTTTTAAGCCTGAAAATGGAGAATTTTCTTCCTCAACTTTTACAGCTGTGACCAATACTCCATGATGTCGGACATTTGAGTTAGTACAATACAGCACGCAGCTCGCGAAATGGTCTCATTGAAAAATTGGAAATCGAGAATGCTATTGCCGTATATTATGAAACAATCCCTGGTATGGTTTTCATTTGTGGTTTCCTCATACAGAAGGCTCATTGCTAGATATTACAAAAATATTTTGTGATGATTCAAAGATAGGTATACATTGCATGAAAGCAAACATTGGTATTATGTAAAGAAGCTATTTTTAAACGTGGAAACATAGAAGCAAATTGCATATAATTGTGCAACAGCATAATATTTCTACCTTTTTGTTTTCATAGATGTTCGGTACTCTTAAGGCAAAGCCATTTACTACACCGAAGCGACCTGAATTGTTCTATAATAACTACCATTTCCTGGCCTCATCTAATTTGCATAACTATTTAAAAAACAACTGGTTCAGACAGGGGAGCATGTGCAACGTTTGTAATAAGAAATCTATTGCTTCTTCTTCACATACTTCTGGACTTAAGGCTGGGAGGGGGTGGGGGTGCACACACACACACACACACACACACACACACACACACACAC
>NW_004797406.1:1026740-1028983 GCF_000002075.1 Aplysia californica | reverse complement strand
CCTCTCTCTCTCTCTCTCTCTCTCTCTCTCTCTCCCTTTGTTTTGGGTAAGTGTTTTACGGCGCTCGCAACTGCATAAGGTCATATGAGTGCGCGGGACACACCAAACATTAATTTTGAAGCGGTAAGAAATTTTGAAATTTGTCCGAAGTCTACTCTTATCGATTTTCGACCACCAAGGGATCTTTAACGTGCGCAACTTGCACACGGGCCCTTCGAGACTTTCACCCTTTTCCGAGAGTGCTACTTGTAGATCTTTCCCACCAGAAGATCAGGGGTGTGGCTGAAAGGCTGTAGTAAGAAGGAGCTAAGGAGTAGCAACAGAAAGGCTGCAGAAAGAGTCAGGAGCCCAGAGGAGGGGGCAAAGGAAGTGAAGGGGTTGGGTAGAAAGTGGAGATGAAAGCATACAACAGAACGTTGTTAGAGAGTAGGAAATGATGTGAACGGAGAAAAATTTAGAGAAAACATTTTTCCATTGCTGTCCAGATTCGAAACCACGACTTACTGAATGAAAGGCGAACACATTAACCTTAAGGCCACGAGAGCCCCCAAAAAGTATTTTTGAAAATTGTTATGTGTGCGGTGCTTAAAATTAAAGTACGTTGATTTCGTCCTTCTCTAGCGAATCCTTCTCCCTTCTCCCCAACCCGTGTAAAGTGTGGCAAAACTTTGCAGAAAAGTTTATTGAACGAGCTTAAATCAGGAAGACTTCTAGATTTATGTTTTTAGAACGAGTTCTTATTCATGCAAATTATAGTGAAAACAATATGTTGTCAGTAGGTCAATCGCACGTTTGATAACGTATTTTTTTCTCCAAACCAAGCTTTTGTCAACGCTTTGCCTGTACACGAGAAATTCAAATTCTATTATGAATTTTAAGTATCATCTACATTTTACACGTCTAAGGAAGAAAAAAATTCTGTGTTTTTAACCTTTCAAAGACTGAGAGAGACTAAGAAGGACCGTCAACGGTTCTGCTAGCCCTAAAAAAGTCACTGAAAGTATTACGAAATCTACAGAACAGATATCCCCACCTCTTCCCTTCAAAACCTCTATAAAATTCTCAAGAAGCATAAACACATTTTTAAAGGCTTTTCCCCCTAATCCTTTCTTTATTTGGTGAATTAATCTGTAGGCTGTCCACGTTATCAAGTCTGTTTTAAACCATCCTGTTATAATTCCTGGAAACTCTTCCTTCCTCTTCTTCGGTCTTCTTTCATTCAATTACGTCATTTAACTCCCTATCTGTGTGTTGTTTTTTCCCCTTGTTTCTGAGAATTTTGTCAAACAGTTGCTTTTCTTAAGTTGACAAAACGATATGTCAGCATAACAATAGGATGCCTTCCCGTGGAGGATATTGCTTTAATTGGAAACGTTTCACGTGCATAACAGCAGGGTTTGACGTCATAGACACTTTATCAAATATTGGCAACATCATAAAACTGATTTGGTTCCGTTCTTTCGATGCACATGTGTTTTTGTTTGTTTGTTCGTTTGTTTTTAGTGTACGTGTGTGTGTGTGTGTGTGTGTGTGTGTGTGTGTGTGTGTGTGTGTGTGTGTGTGTGTATGTGTGTATGTTTGTGTATGTGTGTACGAATGTGTGTCCGAATGTGTGTGTATGTGTGTACGAATGTGTGTGTACCTACTACAACTAAATGGAAGGATATCAGTGCGTTCACTTCGTTGGAGTTAAGAAATTTTCTCGACCGCAGATGTTGAATAAAGCACTGGGTATGGTAGATCTATATCTTCATGTATACTGACCAGTGGACGATCTAGGTCTATATTTAACGATGGTTTGCTAGCACTCGAACCAGCGATGTAAAACCAGGCCTTTGTTTAAATAATGATAAGGCTCACAACAGGATTTTAGGGCAAGACACAGAGTGCGTTAATGTGGTTTTATCTGGAAAAGCGTATTTTTTACAGTCGTACAAGGAAAAACAAACACTGGTCAACTACAGACTAGTTGACTCATTTTTATGATCTACTTGAATATATCAAACAACTGAGACCGTTAATTATGATCTATGTATCCCCTTCCCTTTTGTCAACCTCTTCTCTCAACTGCTCCCCCCCCCTCTTTCTCTCTCTCTTGCTCCCTTTTTCTCTCTTTTCTTTCCCTGTTTATCACCTCCGTTCCCCTCTCGCTCACCCCTCTCTCCCCCTCTCTCTTTCTCCCCCCTCTCTTTCTCTCACTCTTTTCCTCTTTCTGATTTTCTCTTAGCCCCACTTTCCCCCTA
>NW_004797406.1:1024967-1026640 GCF_000002075.1 Aplysia californica | reverse complement strand
CCCCATTCTCTTTCCTCCCCCCTCCCCCTTCTTCTCACCTTCTCTTCAGCTCGACGACTCTTCATACTCGTAATCACCGACGTTTGTGGTATTGCAGAAAGGCGTTTAGCTATCGTATTCAGGAGACCCGAGTTTCATTCCCGAGTGTGGCGAATTTTTATCGATTATCTCAGGCTTTCTCCTGGGATGTTGCATCCCTTTCAACCCGAGCTAGCCTTAACAGACAGGACCGGACACCCGCCTCCTAAATGATCTAAATTGTGCCGACGGGGGAGTTTTTCAATAATAGTATAATAGATATCATTTGTATAGCGCAAATCCCCGCTCAACAGCAAGCTCTATGCGCTTCACAATGCATACTATTACCCCAGCAGACCTGAGAGCATTCTGAAACAACCTCAACTTACTAGGAAGCATACAGTGCAAGCGGCCATTTTTAGTCACTAGAACACTAACAAATGGACAAGATCTTTCGCTGTATGTGGCCGGGTACCCATTCCCACCTGGTTGAAGTGAGGAAAGTTCATGTAAAGTGCCTTTTCTAAGGACACAACTTCGAGTCCGCGGCTCGAACCCCCGAACCCGTAACCTCACGATTACGAATACGGTAGCCTAATCACTATGCCACCGACTCCTATATTGAAAAGAAAAGAAAAAAAAAAGCATTCCCAGCACCGTCAGCAACAACGTTCAACTGTGACGTCAACCTGGTCTCTTCACCAGAAGGTCCTCAGAAGGTGTGCTTTTTGAACAAGGACCCTTTCCTGTTTACGTGGGAGCGAACAAAACCTGGCACGGAAGAAAGACACTCAGACCTTGTGGGCACAAAGCTGAAGATGCTGTGATTAGGAGGGCTGCCCAGTTTGTCACAGGCTCAGTTTGTCACAGGCTCAGTTTGTCACAGGTCCAGTTTGTCACAATTTCATTTAAGTATTTAAGTATTGATGACCGTACTTTTTTTTTAACTCTCCACCTTCAAGTTGGAGTTGTAAAGATAGTCCCTCTTAAATGTCAATTCAGGTTCTGTTGTTCAGTATTTCTTCCTTTTCGTATGCAAATCAAAGCAAAGAACTCAGTAAAATTTCAACAATGAATGTTTTTTCGTTAAAAACAGTTGAAAAATAAAAATCAATTCATTCTATCAATCAATCATTCATTTACTCTTCTGAGAGTGTCAATGATAACTTCCATCATATAGAGCACAGTCGAGACAGGGTCGTGGCCGTGTGACAAGCTGGCATGCTTCCGTGATTAGAAAGTAGAATAGAAAGGAACTTGTCGATATCGAAAGACACTATTGACGCCAGTGCTCTGAGACAGGAAATGTGTCACAAGATTAGGTGCGAAGCAGGACATAATATTGCTATCTCTGTCTGTCTGTCTGTCTGTCTGTCTGTCTGTCTGTCTGTCTGTCTGTCTGTCTGTCTGTCTGTCTGTCTGTCTGTCTAAAAGGTATGAGTGTGCATACGAGCACATGTTCACACACACACTCTCTCTCTCTCTCTCTCTCTCTCTCTCTCTCTCACACACACACACACACACACACGCACGCACGCACGCACACACATACACATTTTTATTATACTCACATTCATCCGTCCACTCTCCCCTCCCCCCTCTAGATGTATACCAATTGTCTCTCTCTCTTTTTCTCTCTCTGTTTCACACACACA
>NW_004797406.1:1021673-1024149 GCF_000002075.1 Aplysia californica | reverse complement strand
CTCTCTCAATCCCCCCCCCCTTTCTCTCCTCTCTCTTACTCCTCTATCCCCACGGCCCTGAGACCCCAACTTCTCTTTCCCTTTACTTCAGAGACGAAGCGAGATAATAATTATTATAATAGCATTGGTCTGGATGAGGAAAGGCACTATGATGAGACCTGAAATAAGTCAAAACCAGACTTGATAAGATTATACTATGAAGGATGGCCAGACATCTTAGTATATTATGTATACAAAGAATAGAAAAAAATCGGGCACCTGGTTGAGATATAAGCCAATTTTTCTATTTCTTGATTTCGGAACTCTGAACACTAATAGAAGCACCAACATGCTATATTTAAAAGTAAATGAATATGTGTTCACAGCACCGACGTTAAAAAATGAAAAAATGACCCTTTCCTGTCCAGACACCTGATTTTTCCCATTCTTTGTTTTGTTTTTTTCTGTCATGAAATTTAAGTCTGCGTTTCCCAAAAGCCGCAACAATATTCGATCATTGTCACCCAAGAAAGATTGTAGGTTTAACTCAGCATCAGAGACATCGAGCCATCGGCGTGATGGGCCCTTATGTAAGCATTTAAGCTGTTGGGAGGATATTCATCGTGAACAGAAAACGATCAACCTCCTGAGACAACAGTACATTGCGACTAAGACTGTTCAAGACCAACCCATAACTGGTCGTCCATGGGCAAGAACGCCAACTCAAAACGGATATATTTATAAGGGCATTTCACCCAAGGAACGGGTTTCGGACAATTGCTCAATCCACAAAACGATTTTCTGGACTTTTACCTGTCAGCCAGATGTATGAAAATGACATATCATAATACGAATGCTTAATCTCCTCAAGGAATTTTGTGAGATCTTAGGCTTACGACTAGTCAAGAAGACATTTCATCTAGACGTTACTAATTAATGAATGCGACAGAAATTATTCCGATAAGTTCTGTGAAGGGTTGCCAATTTCATCTCGGACAGACATGATGGAAGCAAATACGAGGAGAGTTTGGCCCAGAGTACAAAAATCTGGCAGCGAAATAGGAACACGACTAAAGACATGTTTTGGATTATTTTTACTTCTAGCCTTAGGGTGGAGGATTGATAAATTGTGAACATCTTTTACTTAAACAAGCCAGAAGATGAGCAGCCCGACAGATTTTGCGACTATCTGTTCAAAAACTACATACTTGTATCATGCGGCTCTAACTTCCCACTCCCCCTTCGGATGTACACATCATTTGAGACCACAGAAGGACGACTCATCATCATTATGGCCTTTCTCACGAACGGATGTGAAAGATTCCATCGACCTTTTGCAATCACGTTCACAAGTTCTTCACCCTAACGTTTTTGACTTTCAATGCAAAAAATTAGAGGTTAGCAAATCAAAACCCGGTTAAAAATTAAAGCATTAGTCTAAATATGACTAAAAGATCCAGAGAGGAAGAAACACTGAAATAAAAAAGACAAAAGCTAACAAAAAAGCGCCAATATGGGCTTATTTTAATAACAAATAGACTTTATCTCTTCATTTTGCTGGAAATTTTAGCCTACTACCTCATGAGATCACGAGGCAGGGGTATGTCACGGGAAACATGGAGGAGATGTGTGGAAAGGTACATGAGAGAGATGAAGCTCACTTGGAGCAAGCTAAGAAGGATGGCCTAGGACAGAGATAAATGGAAGGAGCTTGTATCTGGCCTATACCCTGCCAGGGGTGAAAGGCATTGACGATGATAACCTAATGAGACAGTAGCAGACTGTAAACTATTTTCATATTAATATATTTTCATCCTGCATGAAATCCTACTTCCAACTCCCAGTTGGTGTGCATGCGGCAACAGGCTCTAGCTTGGTTAACGGAAGAGGTACATGAAAGTTTAGTATATTGTTTCCTCCTCGTTTCAGGAAACCATTTTTGGGGCCAGAAAGTTAATTACAGAAACCTAAAGGTAATCGTATCTATGTGGGTAGGAGACGCGCTAGGACGAAAACGGTACGCCGAAATGCGAAAAAAGAAAATTGTGGGACAAAAGTGGGTTCTCCCACCACGTGTTCTAGTAAAGGATGATTCTTTGTAGTTGCCACCATTGTCCACAAATCTATAAAATAATGTTATCGAGTCGGAAAAATCTGTCTATGTGTTAATATCTTGTATCGTGAAGTGTCTTTTACAACGCTCGGAAATGAATTATGAATAAGAAATTCAGTATTCTCAAATCAGACCGAAACAAAATACCAATAGATATGACGTTCCAGTTGTAATCCTGACTTGTTTTCATTGGGTCGAGAATGTTAAATTGCATGTCTGCACTTGTCGCAGAACGACTTTTCGGATAGACTGTTTAGACCTCTGCTCTCCATGTTGATCGCAAGGATGAAAACCCTAAAGCGTTCCAAAGTAAATATAACAGACTGAAGGATAGATAGATAGATAGATAGATAGATAGATAGATAGATAGATAGATAGATAGAT
>NW_004797406.1:1019044-1020303 GCF_000002075.1 Aplysia californica | reverse complement strand
TCTATCTATCTATCTATCTATCTATCTATCTATCTATCTATCTATCTATCTATCTGTCTGTCTGTCTGTTTGTCTGTCTGTCTGTCTCAATGTTTCAATTAATGTATGCTTCCCGGGAAGCTGAGAATGTTTCGGAGTGTTCTATGGTCTGCTGGGGTAATAATATAGTGTAAAGCGCATAGAGCCTGCTGTTGAACGGGGATATGCGCTATACAAATGCTATCTATTATTATTATTCAATTATGTCTGTGACGACTAATGAAGACCACCTAGAAGCTGACAGTGTGTGCTCCTCCAGTTCAGTTTCACATTCTTCACGCCACTACATGATAGTTATAGAAAGTCCCTGATCAGCTTTTCCTAGACCACCAAAAAATTTAAACAAATAAAAAAGAATACGCGGAAAGCTGTCCATTGTATGACAGGCCAAGATGTATAAAATGCCGGACATGAAACCCAGTTACTTTCAGAAAACTTTAAAACTTTTACAAATTAATATGATTTAAGTGATCAGCAAAGAGATTAGAAGGAAACTGAAAGAATTGGCAAAATATGTGAACATGTTGAAAAAAAAGAAAGAAAAAAAGAAAGAAAAAAAATTAAGAAACCCCCCCCAGCAAACAACCCACACGCATTAAGTGTAAAGTTAAAAAACACAAAACACACACACACACACAAAAAACAAGAAGAAAAGGTGATCTAATCAAAAGCCCAAGCAACAGAAAACTCAGCTTTTTTCCCAATAAGAAAGAGACCACGTGGGCCAATTTTTACTAGATCTAGATCAAGTTCCATTTTCCCTGTCCCCACCTTTTCTCCTCAAATACCTCACGAACATTCCAGACCAGTTCAACCCAGCCCTGCCCAGCCCTAAGCTTCAGTTGTACTATTTATAGTTTAAATCACACAGCTTTGTAACATTTTTGAAAGCCCCACCCCTGTTTTTTTTCTTCTTCAGTATGCTTTTTCCTTCGTTCACTTCTCAAGTGGCCCAGAAAAAGCCAGAAACTACGGAGTTGCCTGACAAAATGTAACTATATTTATGAAAGCGTAAGAGGGGGTTTCCTTTTGACGTCATGGAGAGAAATGTGTTCTGTTTATAGCCTGTGGGGATAACCCCCTGGGGTGTGGGAAGACGTAGCCTACCTCGCTATTCATTGATTGGGCCGTGGCGAATTTGGCGCGAGCGGGCGGTTTGAGGAGTATTCATTCTCTTCCTCGTGGAGAGGACAAAGAGAGAGAGAGAGAGAGAGAGAGAG
>NW_004797406.1:1014985-1016757 GCF_000002075.1 Aplysia californica | reverse complement strand
TGTGTGTGTGTGTGTGTGTTTGTGTGTGTGTGTATGTGTGTTTGTACACGTGTGTTTTATATGAGTGTATCTGTGAGTCCGTGTGTACAAGACCACCCCTGCAGTCCATCAGTGTCTGTCTGAAACAATATTAAAAGTCACGCGTCGCAGAAACATTGACCCTTGACAATAGCCAGACCTCCCTCCACGCCCACATTTCCCCTGCGGATTGTCGACAGTACTCAGAGGCTTATGCCTGCGGATCACACAAAAATGGCACCCGTTACTTTTTTACTAGTGCTGTTGTCTCAACCACGTAAGAATAAGCAACAAACCATTTCTTAATGGGTTAGCCTTGGACAGGAACGAAATCTCCAGTCCTCTGGGCCACCGCCTCGGTACCCCCCCCCCCTCCAACAAAAAACAACAACCGATCCGCACCACCCCGAACCTACATTAGTCAATGCCGCTACTTTCCAGGGTTGTTTTGTCTATTTTCAACTACAGACATCAGTGGTGTAATCATAAGGATCTCCGTCTTGCGCGCAAAAGATATTAGCTAAATTCCCCTATAGATTAATATTTAATTGAGAGTCTCGTCTCCTCTTTTTGCCGGGGTGTAACCTACACAACCACGGACGGCCCTGATAAGCGGGTTATGGAGCATAATCCCTCTTCTCTTACAAGTTACTGAACGATCTAAAAATGTTATCGATTGAGACTTTAAACGTTTGAAGCAACAACTTCTACAATATAATTCCATTACAGCGCGTTTCCATGTTTTGGAGGCTATTATTAACATTGATATCGCAGCACTGTTGGTTTCCTTGTGGGTTGCTCTGACCCTAGACAATGTTTCACAGCAGGTGTGGCTGTTTTTTCGCTGTTAATTTATTTTTTCTCTAGGTAATGCTGTACATGACAGTTTAAGGTTTTCCCAAATGTAAATATTGAATCTGGTGTGGAAGACATAAGTCGTCTTTACAAGGTGAAAACCTTTTTCCTTCAATCAAAAACACGCTGTGAAAAAGAAATGTGCTAAATCGACTCTCTTTGCAAGAGCTGCCTGTATGCTAGTGCTTAAATTATTAGTTATCGCAATGGCAACTGACGTATTATGCATAAAACGTGGTGCAAAGTAACATAACAAAATAACTTGTACTAATAACTTCTCTATCCAGATGCAATCATCGGAAGTAGACAACCTAATTATCCCTTGGCACGGCGCTACGCTCCTGCATACACACACACACACACACACACACACACACACACACACACACACACACACACACACACACACACACACACACAAACACAAATAAATTCGCATAGTTACACTGACAGCACAACTAGATAAAAGTGCACACATAAAGGCACAAGAAGGTACACTGAATGCACCTATAAAAATAGAAGTACACTGACTTCTTAGAATACACATGAACAATACTAAATATAGACAATACTATTTACTGTAAATGATAGCATTGCTGGTCGCGTCAGTGCAGTGCTGTGAACTGTGTGAACCCAATTTCCATGAGATGCAACGCCCCATCCTACTCCGAAGATTGAAATCACACTTTTGTAAATCCAGCGCCTAATCAGACAAGATATGAGGCAGGCCCATCAGGGTCAATCAGGGCAGGAACTTTTTCCAGTAGAAAACAGAGATTCGCGAAGAAAAGAAGCAGAAAGAAAGGAAAGTAGTCTTGTAGGTGTGGGGCGTACGGACACACAGAGAGAGACACGTCGCGCGCGCCCGCACACACACACACACACACACACACTCACAC
>NW_004797406.1:1010744-1012289 GCF_000002075.1 Aplysia californica | reverse complement strand
ACAAGCCGTCCTTCCATCTTCTAAACAAACTCATAACCGTGTCTGTTTGCCAGGACAGCCCATGCACCCGGCCCAGCCCGGTCAGTGAGTGCAAACCTTTGTCAGAGACCAGGTACGTGAGGTCACGTGTTGTTTACGACTCGCTCTCTCCCAGTGCCACTGGTTTTTCCGGGACACATAAAGCTCATGATGGTCGTGGGTCTGAGACCCAGCAGCAGCAGCAGCAGCAGCAGCAGCAGCAGTGTTAGGCAGATCCCCACCCCGCTTCTCAGACCACTTATAACTCAAGCGATGTTACGATAAATTAAATTTTCCGCCTCATGTCGTGCTTTTGTTTTTAGTCTCAAAGATGATATTTACGAATTAAGTCTCAACACAAAATATGATGAAGAAAATTGAATATCCTCGTACAAAGAATAGACAAGTCTTCATACTGAAATTAGTAACCAATTTTTGTGTTTTACGCATGCCCACAAAGAAGCTAGACAGCACTAAAAGCCATAATCAGAGAACGTTTTCAAATAACGATTGCTGTTTATTCTCGATTATTTTGAATGAAGCTAGTTTTAATATAGAGAGTCTATTTTCGACAAATTAATAAGATAGCCTTATGCTATCTCATCCGAGAGTAACCCGCCGATGAATGCCTCCTCTAATTAAGTACCAACTAGAAATAACTTGTGCGCTCGAAAAAAATGTTCTATTATTCTGCCACTATTTTATACAAGAATAAGTGAGTAAAAAGGGCAAGAAAAGTTTTTCTGTGACAGTTTAAAAAGGGCAAACGCCTTTGTCGTTTAATTTGCTATTTGACCGATAAGGTGCGGGAAGAGCATTAAAATTTGTGAAGCGTACTGACAAATGAGTTACTTCTCGGATCCAAACCTTGTGGAAATAGATGCATCACGCTTTTAGGTGCAGTTTTTACTTTTTATTAGTATGGAATAATAAAAGGCACGTTATACAAAAAGAACGTGGTATCAATAGAAAACCTACTAATCTAACACTATAGTGTCGACCTTTGGCCAATATTTCCGTTTGTGGATTGCGAGAAGTAACTCATTTTGTCGGCACACTTCACATTTTGAGAATGATAGAGGAGGAAAACCAAGGACATAAAATTCGAATGGAGTAGATCTTTTAAAAGGGGATCCAGGTTTGCCAGGTCGATCTCCAGAAACAAAAATCCTGATTAAGTTTTGTCCACGGTGCCGTATAAGTATCGATATTTGGCAAACTGATTGATTTCCTGTTTTCCATGGCAGCACGACAGTTTGTCAGTGAGAGCTTTTAGTTATCTTTCTCTCACTCTCTTTCCTTCTCCCCCCTCTCCCTTTCCTCCTTTCTCTGTATTTCTCCCCCGCCCTCTGTCTGTCTGTCTGTCTGTCTGTCTGTTTGTTTGTCTGTCTGTCTGTCTGTCTGTCTGTCTGTCTGTCTGTCTCTCTCTCTCTCTCTCTCTCTCGGTTCAGTAAGAGTTTGACGGCACTTACCAAGGAAGTGTACTCCCGTGTGCCTCCCTCCACGCGTCACGGGACCACCTCCGCT
>NW_004797406.1:1006084-1009515 GCF_000002075.1 Aplysia californica | reverse complement strand
ATGAAGAAGAAGAAGAAGAAGAAGAAGAAGAAGAAGAAGAAGAACAACAACAACAACAACAACAACAACTACTACTACAAAAACAACAACAACAACAACAACAACAACAACAACAACAACAGCAACAAAACAATAGCTATACCCTGCCCAGTCAAAGACAGACAGAAACCGATGAGACCCCAGGGACAGTCGCAAACCGCCCAAGCGGACAGAGAAGTAAAGTGTTCAGAGCATGGGGAAAACGAAATCTAATTGAAAGCCAATTTGTACGTTGTTCAAATACGTCTCCACAGGGACGAGACAGAAATGGGTTTCCAAACTGACAGTACTGTGTTAAGTGCTGCTTTTTGTGTGTAAGGGGGAGGGGTAATATTTGTGGGTTTTTTTTTTAACTTTGACTCCAGTACCCAAAAGTTGTTGGTCTCTTAGGGAGTACCAGCTTTGAGTAGGGGATTGGGAAGGGGGCGGGGATGGGAGGTGTTTGTGTGGGAAGGGGCACCATGGCAGCCGTCGCTTACGTCACAGTCAATGCCAGATACAAGTCGTAGGTCAGCAAAACACTCGCTTGCAAAAACTTTTCTTTCTTTGAATCCGAAATCCCTATTAGGGTTTCTCCGACAGTGTGATATGATATCGGCTTCAGCAACACGAAACAGCTGACGATGGCGACTGTTGGGAATTGGAGACAGAACAGGCTCCATTAGCTGCTCCAAGGGCCAACTCACCTACTGGCTCAACCATTGTTACTCTCTTTTTGAAACTTACGAGGGAGGAGAAGGATTGGAGTGAGGAAGACTAGTAAAGAAAGGCGGAAAGGGGGTGGGGAGGGGAGTTGTGGCTTTAGAATGCAACACCATCCCCCCGAAATTGGGGTGGTGCTGGGGCTAAAAGGAGAATAAAAATAATAGGTAGCATTTGTATAGCGCAAATACCCACTTAACAGCAAGCTCTATTCGCTTCACAATCTATACTATTACCCCAGCAGACCTGAGAGCATTCTGAAACAACCTCAAATTCCCAGGAAACAACCATTTATAGGTGCTAAAACACTAGCATACTGACAAGATCTTTCGCTGTCTAAGGCTGGGTACCCATTAAAAGAATAGATCGGGGCGGAAAAGGGAGGAAGGGGGGGTTAGAATAGGAAGAAAAGAAGAGATGTAAAAGAGAAGGGGGTGATTATAATAGAAAAGAGGAGAGCAGGAAGGGGTTTCTGCTGCTGGTGTGCTGACTTGAATGAGACATAAATTACGTTTGTGTTTAAGTGTTAAAGTGAAAACTGACAGTACAGTTATCAATTTCAACCAAAGAACAGCTCACAGGATTTTGTCACTAATGCAAGTGAACTAAAAACTGAAACAATCTATTGTGTTTTACATCTGATCCTCGGCCAGAAAAAGTACGATTTCATTCGTCTATTGTTTGTCAATTGTTGCGAAATCTGTCCGGATGCTTTTAGCAGCACTGTAACCTTACACGATCAACTAATTATTCGATGACTTGAACTAAAATGTAAATTGATATTATCTTTACTTGTGGCCTAGAGGTGTGGTGATCGCCTCTCATTTCATTGCCAAAGGCATCAGGTTCCAACCCAGTCCAGGCCTGTATGTGCAATTTTCATTTTTCCCTTTCCCCCCATTTTCCCCTCCTTCTTTCCTATCTTCGTTATCTTCTTCGTTAAAAAAAACCCCCAACCCTATATCTAACAACAATTTAAAAATACCAACATTTTATTCATTCACACAATGTGTATATTCCTCAGCGCTCCTACTCTTCTCGTACACGGTGGGAAATCTCAGGGGTCCCGTGTGCACGCTGCACATGCTAAAGATCCCGTGGTGGTTGAAAATTGCAAAACAGGGGGCGTTAGACCGCCATCCGAGCGACATTCTAAATTTAAAAAAACAACAACAAAATCCTTGTCATAAAATATCCGTATATTCCTATCCCAACTGTTAAATAGCACACTTTCTTTAATTCTGAACGTTTTGACCATGTCTTTTCTTTAGAGCATATCCGGGAAGCCAAATCTGAAGGGAGGGAAGTAGTCCTTGTGCAATCTACCTCCTCTTTGTCTATCGCTCTTATACTCGTAAATGACGACAAAAACATAAGATATTGTGGTTATGAGGTTCGAGAACAAGTCCAGGTAGATGTTAGGATGTAGTTGGACGATCACTTTTATCATGGTGGGATTCTAGTTTGCTGTGAAGAAATAGAAGAAAAAGAACAACAACCACAAAACAACTGGAGAGCTTTAGCTCATAGCCATAGAAGAACTCAATTTTACCGCAATAGCCATGTTCAACAGAAGCAAGGGTAGACTGTAAGATGGCAAGGTGGGGACCGAAGAGAAGGTGGGAACAAGACAGAGACAAACATGGTTTGGAACTAAAACAACTCACGCAGGCAGAATGGTAAGAGACGAACTGTTTTATTGCAGAACTGTCCTAGAAGCAACGTCCAATTTCTGAAGACGCTCAGAAAAATATGTGAGCTTTTGACTTTGACTAATCCATCATGTTCTGGCCTGGGCATGAGTTCTTTTCAATTGGTATAATGCTTTGTTCACGTGCGAATGTCTTTGATTCCAATCCTCAGTGGCGCTTATTAGCTTGTGTTAAAACCGTGTCTACCACGATGGGTCTGTGCATTGATGTAGTCAAGAACTGGGTGATTGATAATAAGCTCCAGCTTAATGAAAATAAAACTGACATTTTTGTATGTAATCTAAAGCAAATGTCAATGGAATATACCAATTATTAAAGTACCGTTTTATTTTGTGAATTGCGTAGAATTGGTCATATGTCTATGTTTTTGAATGAACACTCCTTGAAAACGCTCGTGTCGTCTTTCTTGTTTTCACGCCTCGGTTATTGCAACGCTTTACTAGATAACATACCAAATACCATTTTTCTCAAATTGCAACGTTTTCAAAATCATGCTGCTAGGCTTGTAATAAAGAAAAAGAAGAGATATCACATTACTGCCATGTTAAGAACGTTGCATTGACTTCCGGTGTCAGTTAAAATGTCATATAAAATATATGTCATAAATGTGTAAATTAAAAAAGTCCCCTCATATCTTAGCAATCTCATCCAGATTTAGGTACATGCATCTTTTAAGAGTTCCCAAGAAAAGGAAGTAAAACATCAGCTTAAAGATAGTTTGTCCAGTTTGGGACTCTCTTCCCCAACCCATAAATTAAAAATTTCTTTAAAGACACATACTAAATACATGATTTTTATATCAGTAGAATCAGGTTCAGTACAATGTTATGCAAATGACTATGTTTCCATTTATGTATTTTGCGAATTGCATTGTGTATATTATTATTTTATTATGCATTTGTATGTACTCATTTCGTAACGATGTGTAAGCGTGCGCGTGTGATAAACAAGTAGATGTGTGTGTGTGTGTGTGTGTGT
>NW_004797406.1:1002021-1003249 GCF_000002075.1 Aplysia californica | reverse complement strand
GTGTGTGTGTGTGTGTGTGTGTGTTTACATGCCAATTTGATAAATACAAATAAAAAAAGACATGTAAGGCATCGTGGTAAAATCAGGGGCTTATCAAAATAAATAAATCAAAAGAAACCGGCATTTTTCTGGCAGTTGGGCAATTGTTTTCGATTTTTCCCTGTGCTCAACACCTTTTATGTGCATTTTACAACACATTGTGTGGATTATATATCAAACGTTGATCGAACGAATCAAACAATATTCCTAAAGTTGATCATGATGTTTCCAAGGACACTTGAGCTTTGGAAGTCACACAATTTTGGCAGTCCATTTTCTCGCTAATTTTACCTCTGACCCCAGCAACCCCCACCTCCTTCAATTGCAAATATCTCGAATTCTATTCAAGATAGATGGGTATTTTATTTACCAAACGTAAGACAAAGGAGCAAGCTTTAAAATGATACCTATAACTCTATATGCTCAAAAAACAACAACTGACCAGTGCCTGACCCAATTGTGTCGTAACGTAAATAATAAGTCAATTCAGCGGCAGAAAAATGGAAACCATCCAAGCCAAAGATGAAAATAAGTCATCACTTTTGAACAAAAGGGGCAAGGTAGTCATTTCAAACCGCATTTTTTCCCTTTCCTTCAGGAGGTTACTTCTGCTATACGAAAAAATGGTAAGGGAAAATAGGTCATAGGTTGGAAAGTCGGGTGGAAGGGGGGAGGGGGAGGGAGCAAGATGGCATTGTTTTGTCTGTTTGTAGGTTTCTTTGTGAGAGAGTGTACGTCTGTTTGCCTGTGTTCATTGGTGACTTGAGGTATGTGGGCGGGAGTGAGGAGTGAGAAAAGGGGGGCATCGGTATGAAGTTACGGTTTACTTCAATCTTACCCGTCAAGCTGTTGGTTTGAGGTCGGAAAATGACTGGGAAACTTGGTAGTCGGTCCTGGGTGTAGTCCGGAAATGGAGGAGGACTGGGTTTAGACCGTGTGCAGACTCTGATTTGGTCGTCACTTCCGGGCCACTCCCATCTCAGACTGTGAACTGGATCAAGGCGCGTGGAATTCCCACAAAAATAGCGATAATAAGCCGAGAAACGCTCAGACGGGCAGATAGACTGAAAGTCAAACTGAGTGGCCAGTGACGCACGAACAGAGCGTGGGAGCAGATCGGTTCCGATCAAAAACGGGGGCCCAGACCCAGGAACATGGACACTGTACACCTCTGGGCTAACATGAACAC
>NW_004797406.1:995043-997907 GCF_000002075.1 Aplysia californica | reverse complement strand
TATATATGTGTGTGTGTGTGTGTGTGTGTGTGTGTGTGTGTGTGTGTGTGTGCGTGTGCGCGCGCGTCTGTGTGTCTCTGTGTGTGTGTGAATTGCAGGAGCCAGAATCCTATTATTAACATATGAAAATCGCTGAAGTGATCTCCGTCAGAACGAAAGTCAGCGGACTAAACAATACTCAAACTCCAGCCTTGCACTGCATCAGAACTTTACTGCACAGCAGCTTCCCTTCAACTCCGGTTCCTACGCCTCCGTCCCTCCCTCCCCTCCCCACCTTTCCGCACGCACGCCCAAAGCGAGGCCCTAAAGGCCGTTTGGTGCGCCCAACGAAACGACTGTCTGCGCTGACCTTTAGCACAGGGCCAACAGGCGCATCTCGTACCGGAAGTTGACCGAGAACAAATAATTTACTTATCGAGAAGGTTATGTAGTTCCTGTCTTGAGATCAAGGGGTGTTCACGTACCGCAATACAGCGCGTCTGATCACACAGGGCGCTCCGTGAAGTAGCCAAACCCAGGAACAGAGGCGAAGAAGTGACATTTGATACACAAATATAGGTGTGAGACCCACATAAGGTGCAGGAAGTCTTGAGATTTTTTTGGTTTCTTTTTCTGGGCAAGGAATAATAGACAGTGTCAGGTAGCACTCCTTTTCGAGATCACACACGCACAGGAACGACGCATTATCTGATAACTGCGGGCTAGGATCAAAACGCAGAAGATTGAAAAGGACGCTTTGAGATTAGCACAAACCATTCAATCATTAATCCCTCCTGGCACACCTGAAGCCAATAAAAGTGCTTTTTAAAGACTTAAACTGGGGACCGTCCGTTGTTTCAGTGAACATTTGAAATGTATATGGCGTCAATGGATGTACTGGGCTCAGCCAGGAGATCCTTAGCTTCCGGCATATCATGTACCCGGTGTTTACTGAGTTAAGCACCACGGCTGTCGTTAAATCCCCTCAGTTGTTCAATCTGGTTGTTCTTTCATCTTGTCTTTTGTATGTCTTCGCCGCACCCTTAGACCAAGAAGGTATTTACAGGGGCTTGTGGAGAAAGAAAGAGAACGAGAGAGAGAGAGAGAGAGAGAGAGAGAATGTGTGTGTGTGAGATACTAAATAGACAAAGAGAAAGAGAAAGAAAAAAAGAGGCAGAGACAGCAGGAGGTATATTGATATGGTCTAGAGATTTCTTTAAAATGTTCTCTTTCCACATTCTTTCCTGCTCTCTAACAATGTTCTGTCTCGTCTCAATTTTGCCCCCACCCCTCACCTCCTTTGTCCCTTCCTCTGGGCTCCTGACTCTTTTTGCATCCTTTCATCTGCTACTCCTTGGCGCCTCCTTACTGATGTCTTTCAGCCACACCCCGGATCTCATGGTAGGTAAGATCTACATCTAGCCTTCTTGGATAAGGGCGAAAAATCTCGGAGGTCCCGTGTGCACGCTCCGCACGTTAAAAATCCCTTGGTGGTCCAAAATCTATAAGAGTAAGCTTAGGCCGCCATCCGGGCAAAATTCACATTTTTTTACCTACTGATAATGTTTCATGTGTCCCGCGCGCTCAAACGACCTTGTGCAGCTTCGAGTCCCGTAAAACACTAGTAAAAAAAAGACAACAATAAAACAAAGAACTACAACAACAACAAAAAAGCAACCAATGGACAGGCGAGGATTGTACGCGTGAGCACAGAAGCGGACGTGCATGCACTATACTTGTTGTTCCTTTCACACAGGGTACTGTACCGAATTCACCTAAACACAGGATTGACGTATCACACAATGAAATTAACTCCCAAACATTGCCCCCCCCCCACACAGTCTCTCTCTCTCTCTCTCTCTCTCTCTCTCTCTCTCTCTCTCTCTCTGTCTCTCTCTCTCTCCCTCTCTCTCTCTCTCTCTCTCTCCAAACTTACCCAAACCTGCCCCTGGTACGGTTGAAATAACAATCATGCAGCCTGCCTTTGCCTGCCTGTGAGAATTATAAGAGAGACGTATCTCCACTTTTGACACTAACTGGCACACCACCACCCCTATCATGGAACAGAACCCAGTCATAGAATCGATCTCTTGGGTAGCCTGGTGTTTAATATTCAGTGTTTAAATCCACTGGTCCACATAGCGTATAAGGATGTACATTTTGCAGAAGAAAATAAACGTGAAAATAACGTAAATCATAAATGACACGCATATCAACAACATTTAGATTAAAATTGTGCTGTGTTGTTAAAACAAAATTTTATTAAATTATATTAAAATAAAATGTCCTTTCATTATCTTTTACAAAGGTTTAACTTTTTCCTATCTATATACCTTGAAGGATGTTTGGTAGATAACAGTTTTCTAGTGCGAGGTGTGTCTCATAATAATTATAAACGAAGTTTCCTTTTCTGCAGGTCTACCTTCAAACCTGTTCCAGTTGGAGTTTCGGTAAATTTAATGTTGTTAATTAAAGAAGTAAGTTTGAATGTGTAGTATCTATGCCAAAAGTTGTTGTCATCATACCATACTGGCCTCTGAACTTCCCGAGAGTATTTCTTGCGATTTGTTGGAGCATGCGTCCTGTTCACCAAATGTAGTTCACATCATAATTTAAGCCATTCAAAAAATCTTCGAAGTTTTTTTCTCTCCCTCAAAAGTATTGAGAGCAGAGTTAGACCACTTTTATAATGACCTTATGGTGTTGGAAGAGCCGTAAAACACTTACTAAAACAAAAAAGACCACTTTTATAATGACCTTATGGTGTTGGAAGAGCCGTAAAACACTTACTAAAACAAAAAAGACCACTTTTATAATGACCTTATTGTGTTGGAAGAACCGTAAAACACTCACTAAGACAAAAAAGACTAGTTTTATCCCCCACA
>NW_004797406.1:993684-994943 GCF_000002075.1 Aplysia californica | reverse complement strand
ATCTATCTATCTATCTATCTATCTATCTATCTATCTATCTATCTATCTATCTATCCTTCTGTTTCAGCATGCCTTGGTCAGGCTTCAGCACGGACATTAATTAAGGAAAAGCCAACTCCTTTTTCAGACTTGACTAATAACTGCTAAGTACAACCACCCTTCCTAGCCAGCTGGCCATTGACGTATGCCTTATTCCTGTGATCACGGAACGGAACATTGACGCGACATTCTGGAGTTCATATCACATTATCGCGCCATTTCCCGAGCGAGTCAGTTATGTAAAAAGTGGACATAAGAAGCTCCGCCCACGTTTATCATTCTAATCATCTCGCGCCTTGAATTGGCGAGGACGTCACTTCGAAGTCGATGATCGACACCAGGTCAATGGTAAATTGACGTCAAAGTCACTTGGAGTTTCGACATATCGTACTCCTGTATGTAAGGAATCGGACCAGAGGGTGTGGTGGCGAAGCGGTTAGTGCGCTCGTCTCCGAAACGGAAAGTCTGGGTTCAAACCTCGATTCGGTCACGGATTTTTTTCGCCCCCTCCTGCCCACGAAGCAGTAATGGGTACCTGACTTCGAGTTGGGGAAGTAAAGGCGGCGTGGAAAGGAAATACCCCCCCCCCCCTACCACAATATGCCGAAGGCCCAGTAAGTTGTCTCACTAACAAGGCAATACCCAATGTCAAGATTGGATGTGGGAACAACTTTACTTTTCCTCCTGTATGATTGCAGCATTAGTTTTACTGTAAGCTCACTGGTGTGTACTTACAAAGGGCCCAGCTTGGGGTTTTTGATATCTCAATAAATCCTCGAGACATGGCTTTACTGTACATGAGTCGTTTTCTCTTGTTACGAGCTTAAATCACTCATATCTTATACCACCTAACTGTCACTCTGTTGTTTCTGCTTGCGTATAGGGAGGGAATAAATATGGCAACTGGGTGAGAGACTGAGATACAGGAGGAAGGAGAAGGAGCCAAGGAGTAGCAGTAGAAAGGCTGCAGAAAGATTCGGGAGCCCAGAGGAGGGGGCAAAGGAAGTGAGGGAGTGGGTCCAGAAAGGGGAGACGAAAGCACACAACAGACCATTGTTACAAAGCAGGAAAGAATGTGAAAGGAAAAAAATAGAAAGAAGATTTTCCGTCCCTATTCGGATTCGAATCCGGGTCCAATTGAATGAGAGGCGAACACCTTAACCTCTAGATCATGAGAACCCCCTGCGTATGTATGTGCGTGCGTGCGTGCGTGCGTGCGT
>NW_004797406.1:988631-991597 GCF_000002075.1 Aplysia californica | reverse complement strand
TATATGTGTGTGTGTGTGTGTGTGTGTGTGTGTGTAGCTTCAGTACCTCACACGTCGACATATTTTGTCCCACTTCATTCTTTTCTTTACTTCGAAGCAGTATCCACATCTCGAACGTGCCGTCTGGACATCTGATCACCCGCTGTGGAAACATCTCCAAGTGAGTCACGAGGAATGTATTACGTCAATGCCATTCTTAAAAAAGGACAGAAATACCTTCATCTCAAACGCTGCTAAAACAATCTCCCCGCAAGGTAAACTTATACCAAGCTGACTAACATTTCAAGTGAAACGAGGTTCTGTCGCCAGTTAGTAGTGAAAGTTCTTAAAGGTTCTGGTGGATAAGTTGGCGTTTAGGGCTGCTTGTAGTCGTGTATCCTTCTGAGGTCCACATGGCTTCATTACAATTCTACAGCACTCACACACACGCACACACACAAACACACACAAACTCACACACACACACACACACACACACACACACACACACACACACGAAAGACGCCCAAACAGTGCGATTATTATAGACATTTTGTTTAAAGACCCTACAACCTGGACTTCAAAAGTCATCATCATTTTACTACTAATCGACTGAGTCGTTTAGAGCGTATACAGTAAATCTTGGCAATGTTCCGCCTATCTTGTCTTTCAAACCTAATCCTATCTAACATTCTCCCTCTGAGACTGTCCTTCCAGACAACATGGCATCGTGTCTCTCCCTCATTCTATCTTTGTCCTCCTGGTACTCTTAGACGGAGGCTGGACTTTGACCATGCTTGACTTTGCGGTGCAGCATGGATAGATAAGCTGCTCGTGACTGCTCATAGCTTTATCTACATCAATCAGGGGTCATAGACTCAACTGGTCGAACAATCCGTAGAGTTTATTAAAAACGAAAAGTCCGCAGTAAGATTCATTGAACAATGGATGGGTTCGTAAGCAGAAATTGATTGTCACGCTCTTTCATTTATGTCTCTGAAACTCTTGATCGGTGGTTTTGTCCCTTACGCCGAAGCAAAAACAATAAACCTTAGCCTGACACTTTTTGGATGCCCTACCTAATACCCAGTCCACAACGAGCAAAGTTTCGTGAAATCCCTATTAGATATGGTTTGAGACATTCGAGGGCGATCAGATTTCCCTTCATGGAGGGGCAAAAGCTACCATTATAGAGCTATATTAATTTGATCAAGCAGGCTCCGCAAATATAGAGGGAGCGCTTACCCTTGACCCTCCAACTGTAGTAGCCTTTGTCCGAGAAAACCTAGCCAGCAGCCGTGACGAGGACTCCTTCACGAAGGGGGTTATGATTGCGAAAGGAGTGCAGCTTGGTGAAGGCAGGAAGAGCAGGCTGAGTTTCCCCACCAAACGCTACTCCAACAAGCTGATGATGGAGACAATCAGTCTGCACACGCGGAAATGGACCCTCATGAAGAGGGGCGAGGAAGCATGGAGCATCCCGTCTTCCTAAGACCACAGTTCTAGATTCAGGAGCAGTTCAGGAGCATTAGTTTGATCAAATCCTATAAAATCAAAATATGCTTTGATTTGTTTAGATCACAATCGCGCACAGTTACTGAAGTTCGCCGCAAACAGCAAATAATATGACATTGTCTTAGTAAGTAAGTTTATTCAGTGTTTAAGGCCATTGGCCCATATCACATAACATAAAACACGCTTATTAAATAAGGCTTCCATTATGACATTGTCTTATGGCATTACGAGGTCAGATCTTTTCTTCGTGCGCAGAAATGTCTTAGATCTATATCAATAAATTTCTACTAAAACGGACAGTAACGCCTTCAGGTTTCAATTCAAATTAAGCTTATACCAAGCAAAAAAAAAGTGTCTTTTATGTGGTGTGCCATGGTCAGCGCCATTTTCCGACTCGATGTAATCCGATCTGATAATGCAGACTGGATCCATTGGACCAATGAACAACCGTTCTAAAATGATGATATTATGGCTTGGTGGGCCGCCCTTAATACTTAAAGTTATTGATAGGTTGAAAACATTCGTGGAAAGCTTCTTAAGAGGCCTTGGCCACGGTGGATTCTCCAAGACGGCGTGAGAGATAATCTTCTCATGTGAGGGATGATCTCTTCTCTAGTCGCCCGTTCTGGCTGTGCCGTGAGGTCCCTAGCCCACATTTTATTTTCGAATAAGTTATGGACTCTGCCAACAGGTTTCACTTTCATCACTTTCAAATATGTCGTGTTAAGTAACAACTCCCTCACATGTCTATTTTGGTATCAGTGTCATCGTCCGTTCCAACAGTTCATTTAGTTTGTCTCATCATCGACGATTACGGAACAAAAGTACATGTACTTGATAGGAGTCACCTTACATTTGACACTGTCTGACAAATTACGTCAATGGAATTCTCGTCAAACACTTTTCTTTCACTTAGAGGCGACCGTCTTGCTCACTAATCAAACATCCCGGTAAAAAAACAACAACTTCCCATCCATTTTTAAAAGATTGGCTTTCCAAACAATCAACAATGACAAATTAAAGCTCCACAGTGTTTTTACAGATGGACACGTGCCCCTCTCCAAGATCACGTTTTATTGCTGTACGCATGGCTCTGATTAACGCTGTTAAGATCGACATATCATATCCGTTTTAAAGAGTAGTTTGTTCGTCGATTACTCTCAAGATTCCGTTTCATCAGCAGTAGATGTTACACCCACTTGCACTAATTAAATCTGATCTAAAACTGAATTCAACATACCAGGTCGGAAATCAATGAGGGAAGAGAATTTTGTCAACCACGACCCTGTTGCTATACCTGGGACGTGCACGTGTGGTGGCCAATCGTCACGTGACAAACATGCCTGGGACGGTCGCCCTTGTTGTTCACGCCCAAATCAAGGATTGTCCTCCCATTTCATCACGTGTCAGTTTATATTCTTAGTTCTAACTTCTGTCTTCTCTCTCTCTCTCTCTCTCTCTCTCTCTCTCTC
>NW_004797406.1:980315-986994 GCF_000002075.1 Aplysia californica | reverse complement strand
TCTCTCTCTCTCTCTCTCTCTCTCTCTCTTTCTCTCTCTCGCTCTCTCTCAGGCTCTATCTATTTGTCTGTTTGTCTGTCTGTCTGTTTGTCTGCTGTCTGTCTGTCTTTCTGTCTGTCTGTCCGATTGTTTGTCTGTCTGCCTGCCCGTCTGTCTGTCTGACTGGCTTTGTCTGACAGCCTTTTAGTCAATCTGTATGGCTCTCACAACTCACATACATATATGCAAACATAAATATACACACATGCATACACACACACTCACACTCACACTCACACACACAAACACACACACACACATACACACACATGAACACAACGTATACTGTTGTACAGTTTCACACCCAATCAGCCACCTCATCCCGTTCATTTTGGAAGATGCCAAGCCCAAAACCATACCAAACAGCACTTTTAACTTCCTTCAACTCGTGTGTGCCGCATTCTTTTGTGAACTTCTATCGCGGGAATTATGAGTAGTCCCTATGCTTTCAATGGTCTGCATGCTCTTGGCATCCTCCAAAGAAATGGATGTTTGTTTGCTTTAGCCCCCCTCCTCACCCCCCCCTTTTTAAAAAACCCCCATAGACTATGCATTATCAAACAAGGAAACATCCCATGGTGTGCGCATTATCACCACGTTATTGCAGACAAAGAAGTAGCTGAACAGACTGGAACTCTGAGAAACGCGTTCTTTGATAATTTTCTTCTTCTTCTAGGCGTTGAATAAAGCCCGACTGGCCATGCACAATCGAACCTGTTCGAACAGCCACCTGAATAGGACAATCATCTGTACAAACAGCCTCTTCCACTTTCCTTCTTTGCGTATTTTAAAATTACATTAAAATGCCATTGTATAAGATTGTATCTAATGCTGCCATTTTCCCATTGACAGGGAGGGGGGGGGGGCATCTTAGACAATTCTTAATGCATTTTACCACTGGCATGATAAATATTAATAGTCCACATAACGAATGGACTGAATGTTACCTCTTGGACCCTTGTTGGTGAGACGTATTCATCGTCATGTCAAATGATATTGCGATGGCGTCTATTGTGTTGCGGTTAGGCACTTCGAAGTCGAAAGCAGAAGACCTAAAGTTGGAAACCCCCTGAGGGTGGGGGGGATTTTAGAATAGAAAATCTCCGTTTTTTGCTGGGACGTTGTAACCCTCTCAGCCTCAGTTGGTCCCGACAGGCAGGGCTGAAGCCCGCCTCCTAAATGATCTTATTTGCATTGATGGGGACGTAAGACACATGCGTTAAAAATATTGCCATGCAGGTTGCTTGCAATTGATCATTTGTACGCCATGTTTGCTTTCAATATTTTGTGTTTCAACGAATGTGGTAGTATTTACCTAGTGCAGACAAGCCGTGTTTCATACACTGACAGCATCTTAAGAGAGAAGGCCGCCAAAATCAGGGGTATGAGCAATAAGTGGAAGGAATTAAAGGATGAGGCTGGAGGACAGTTGATTATAATCAGCATAATATATCAGTAACTTAATTTGCCAAATTAATAAGACATAACTTACACCCCCCCCCCTCCGCGTCACAAATACGATCCATACAAACAAAAGCAAGCAAGCAAACAAACAAACAAATGAATGAATGAACAAACAAACAAACAAGCAAGCAAGCAAGCAAGCAAGCAAGCAAGCAAACAAACAAACACAGAAGTAAACTCCGATTCCCTTTAAGATGGATGTGACAGTATCTGCCAAGCCATTTGGGTTATGGCTAAAAAAATTCAATGCAGTTCCCTTTTCGATATGGGTTTACAGATAAGCAACGGCTTGCACTGAGCTAGCACTCTGCACCAGTTTTACCCACAGAGGACCAGACTGGTATCTTAGAATGAACCAGCCAGCCTAGGGAGCTGTTTTGGAATCACATTGACCATAACAACAATGCATTTTATGTATTTCTAACGCTAGTGAAAATATCTACTTCTTTAATGGCTTTTCACATATTGAGCATATTATGCTATAATAGGGGCAATGTGTTTACATAAGAAACATAATCACAGCTTTCCTTTCATATCCTTGAGACCTCGGCGAGGTCAAAAATCACCCATAGACGTAGACCCTATACATTTAAATGCACATTCTGGAAATCAACAATGACTCGTGTACTTAACACTTGAAAGGGGGCTTAGTGTTTCATTGCTAATCAAAAAAACAAACAAACTCTTCCGCACCCCGCCCCCCCCCCCTCTTTCGCCCTTTCTGGGCCACTCTCACAAGCAGTCACAAGCACTGATTATGCTAGGCCCAAAGAAGCGTGCCAGCAGTGGGCGGGCGGCGGCCATACCGTTGAGGGCAAGAAGGCCAGTCGGCACAATACCAGTACCAACACTATACTGATATTATAGTAATGTACGGTCACAGTATGATCGTATAACAATAACGATGGTACACTTTTGTGTCATGCATGGATGTAAAAGCTGACGGGAAAAGGAGAGAAATTCCAGTTTTCACATTAGATTGAGTATTTAGAACAACTAAAGAAATTAAAACTTGTTTAGAGATCTCGATCAACACCGTTTGTGAGGTCCGTCGAAAAGTGGATTTTACAGTGGCGTCCAAAAGAAACTTGAAAATATAATTACTCAAACATTGTGTTAAAGCCTTGCACTACCCACGCATGCAGCATATAAATTTATAGCTAAGTGCTTGGCAAAATTGTGCGAAATCAAAGAAACGTTAAAACAGTCTTCTCGTGTGTATTGAGGAACATCAATAATAGTAGAATGGACATACTTTGCATATCCAATAAACGGAGAATTTTGTCTCTGCAATAAACACTATTTATTTTCTACGATAGTTTCCAACAAAACGGAATACAGAGCAATCACAAATACCACACATAACTTGGATTTAACATTACGTGCGCTCTTTGTTATTTTGCTTAGGAGTCAGTGGTTTTGGGTAGAGCGCGAACCCTTTGTGCTTTGGCACTATTGCATTTTGGACAAAATTATCTGTCATTTCATCCCAAATATACTGAGAGTTACAAACAAAGAGTCTGAATTAGGAGCAAAGTCGCTTTTTCTTCAGTTGCTGTTTCATGGGGCTTCACATACCTGTAGGATTCATATTGGGACTAAAATTTACTGGTGACTACTGCAACGTTTATATGATTTGGTTATCCAAGAATTGTCCTGTGACATTGGCCCTGAGAGAAAGTGATTTGCTGTGATTGGATATATCTACTTAAATGACACTATGACGAAAATAAGAGTAAGAAATGAAGTTCCAGCACTTACCCGATGTAGTCCACTGTATAAACATAGACAATACGCTAACTGGTATTAAACTATAAAAGCCCCCAAATCAAGGTCTAATACGAAAAGACTCTGGTCGTCTGTCTCGACAAAAGCTGAGAGTACATGTTACATGTATTTAGAAATAAAAGAAAATGGAATCAAACAAAGATCGTGACACTCGTGGAACGTGAAAATAATTAATAGATTCTCCCCATTGGGAAGGAAATGAATTAAAAGTACACTCAATCAACAAGAGACTGCCTAAATAACAACTAATATCCCTGTTGATATGTAGCATGTACCGTGTATATGTTTACTTGATCAAATTAAGTGGAGATAAAATAAGCCTACATGTTCTTTTTATTAAGCTCTCGCTTTAAGCTAATCAGTTGCCTCTTTTTAGTCCTTTTTTGTTTTCTGTTGTGCACTAATGAGGGTGACACGTGATCAGTGGAAAAAACAGCATGTGGTCGGTCGCCTGATGGAATCGTAAATTCCACATGAAGATTGAATAATCATCTCTAATTATCTTCCTCTTTTTGTCTCTCAGATCCTAAAATTTATTCTTTGCGATTTTTAAAGGAAAATTATATAGTGGGGGGGGGGGGGATGTTTGTTAATTTTTCCTTGTTCCTGGACTTCGGAAGACTCTCCCACTCATTGTCAAATTTTAGTTTGTAAAGAATTTCTTCTAATGTATATCAGAGGCACGACATTGCACTAACAGTTTGGTTTTCTTTTAGTCTACAAGACCTGACCGTTTTGTGGACTGTGGTTTAGGCAAAATCATCGAAGAAAAGGTAATCCATAAATTTCACATTGTAGGGTTCTGCGTAGATATTATTATTGCAGTTCTAAAAAGGGCACCGTTATGTAGATGGCTGCATCCCCTCGTGGCAGTGCCACTGACTGTAGTGTCTTTAGGCCATTCCCAAAAGGGGGATATTTCTCGTTCAAGCACAGTCGAATTGTAAATGGGCTGATTCGTGTTACGCTCATTACTGTGCCTGATCTACAACAGGGAACTGCTGCTTTTTCTTTCCTAATCCTTACTATTGTCATTTTCCTTTACTTCTTTTGTATGTTTGTCAATCTCTTGTGACCTGCTACTTCCGGGGTGACTTGATAGTCGAAGCAGACCTTGTGCTGTTGAAGCTAGAGAGGTGAGCGGAGTAAGTCTGATTCCCTGTAAAGACTTCTCTGTTGACTTCCGCCCCTTGGCGCTCATATAACCTTATGCAGCTGCGAGCGCCGTAAAACCCTCTACTATAATAATAAAAGTTAAAGTTTAAAGATGGCTGCACATTTGTGTGTTTTTTAAACCACCGCTCAATGACGCTGTGCATGCTATCCACTTCCATATGAGTGTGGCCTCTAATAAGATTTTGTTTTCAATTTCGGTCTTTGCGTCAGTGAAAAAGGCACTCATGACATTAAAAAGAGCTGCATTTTTGTGCTGATACACAGAAACACGCACAAACACGAACACACACACAAACAAACACACACACACACACACACACACACACACACACACACACACACACACACACACACACACACACATGGCTCTGTATATCATTATATCCTTCCATGTATTTGTGCACGCTGAAAGAAAGCGCATCAAACAACTTGTGAACTAATTCGCAATCAAACTATCGTGTGCTTTGTGTCATAAGTAAGACATGGTATCATGCAAGGTCGCATTGACGATTGTGTGCATGCTTTTGAAACAAGAGCAGGAGAAATTGATAGACAGTGCCAAAAGTACACCCTGATGATTCATGCAAATCCCCACAAATCATTACAAGGTCTTCTTGCTCTGAAGCAAAGGTTTTATCTATGGCGTGCCTTTTCTTTGTATGTCTTTTTCTTTTCTGACATCTGGGATTCCCATTTAGCCTGGCTGATGTTGCCAGACTCAAAACTCACTCACAATTCATGCCGATCTTTTTTGTTTAGAGATCGCCATTTTCTTTTCCACTCGCACTCATTTGAGTAGTCTGACACAAAGCAAATAGTCCCTGACCAGTGCAGGCTGTTTCCTAAAAAAGTTCCGACAGATTACAAAATTTGGAATCAAGATACAGCTTTCCAGAGCTTTGCAGGCAATAGTGGGAGGGGACCTTAGGAAGCATGTTCACAGATGTTGACAGACACTCTTTAATGGTTGTTTGGTGGTGCAGTTGGATTAGGCTCTTCTAAAGCACTATTTGCAATGGTTGTCATCAGCAAAAGTCAGGATCAGATGGACAGAGTCCCCAAAGAGGAAGTATTAAGCAGAACAATCTAAGACGGAAGAAAGCAGTGGAGATGAATTATATTGAGCATACCATCAGCAGAAAATCAGGCAGCTACATAACCCCAAAAAGAGCCAACAGGTCAAATGATCAAGGGAAGGCCACGTTACCTGTAGAAAAGTCGCACAGAATGATGAACAGAACAGTGGCAAGACAATTGAATTACATGTACCGACTTCAACATAATTGAAGGACCACTTGCAAACACTTTGAGTGGTCTTCTTGCGTCGACCTGCACATGGGCGTTCTTGGACTGATCCAGTGACTTGATGGCGCCGCCTCAAGCGGACAATGACAGAGTGTGACACTGCAGCAAACCTTCTGGCAACTTCTCGGGCTCCAACTCCATCCTGCAGCCATGGCATAGCTCTGGTATAAGCAACGTATCTCAGCTTTTGTCTTGGTGGTATGTTGATGCGGCTTATATTGCCATCAAAGTGAGCACAGTTCGAGACCGTACATCCGTTTATGACGTTGACCAGAAATTTTAACAGAGGAATGTCCGTGGTGTCGCACACAAATTGATAAAAAACCCAGCAAATTCGGCCAAAATTCCCCGAGGATTTTTGTCTGCACGAGGTGGTTTTGCCCTTTAGGAAGCTTTGTGGTATGCATTGGTAACCCATTATCATTTTCAGAGCAAAAAAGTTTGGAACATCCCTTGCTGTCTTTTTTTTCGGATTAAAAAAAATAATAAGAGCTGTCTGTCAAGGTGGTCCTTAACTTAAGTTGAAGTCAGTATAATATGAAGGAACCTGCCCAGGGTATGGAACAGTGGAAAGTGTTTGTTCGCCCCGGGCGAGACAGGCCGTGATGCAGCTGGCATGGGCACGTCTAGAGCAGTTTACAACGGGTGAGTCTGGTCATGGATATCAACATATCCCTGAAAACTTTGATCTTCTGGTCATTCTCTGTTTCAAATAATAAATCCAGGTGTGCATCTTTCAGCTGGGTGCATCACCTTTGCTGTACTCCTCGTGTTAATTTCCAAGCAAAGACAAAACAGTTGTGCTGCCTTTGTCTTTCAATAGTGAGTTTCAGTTCGTTTGTTTTTCAATAGTCCTGTAATCTCTTTCTTTGTATTGCTTACTGCTGGCCATTCTCTCTCTCTCTCT
>NW_004797406.1:978189-980215 GCF_000002075.1 Aplysia californica | reverse complement strand
CTCTCTCTCTCTCTCTCTCTCTCTCTCTCTCTCTCTCTCTCCCCCTCTCTCTCTCTCTCTCTCTCTCTCTCTCTCTCTCTCACACACACACACACACACACACACACACACACACTCTCTCTCTCTCTCTCACACACAAACTCTCTCTTGCAGGTTAAAAAAAAAGACAACAAAAAAGTTTTGTTCCGTTCCAACACATTGTGTACTTTGGGTGACACTTTTTTCACTGACGTCTGATTCTTCTCTATTTCCGCGCGGGATGTTCTGCAGCTTTCGTTGGTGTCCAAAGTAGTTCACATTGTTTGGCTTCGTAACTTTCATCGAAAGGGAACTCTGATGTCAAATCAATTTGCTTTCAATGTCAAACAGGTTTTGATTGTGATACAACACGGAAATATACTTGTAATTTATATTTAACTGCGGTTTTTTGTTGCTGCGAGCGAGAAAGGTCAAAATTGAACAAACTATTACTCCTTGGGAAAACACATTACACATTCGAATTTGACGGTATGTAACAATACCAGTCCTGTGTCTATGAAAAAACAACATTTTAATCGGGTGACAAAGAGCTCATTTTCCGCAAAACGCATACTGTCAACACCCTAAATCATAAGCTAGGGCCTGGAAACCGAACATACTGACTGACCATTGTGTTTGCAAATCGCAGTCGCCCACATTCCAATGGTCTGAAGGGGCGTTCACGGCGCTAATGGTTGGTCTCGCGGATCATAAACCGATGAATGAGATCGTGAATTCCACACAGCTGACTCTTGGGGCACCATGGTTATTGACGATTTTCGTATTACGTCAGATTACACAATTGCGTTGAGATAATTGACAAGTATTTTACAGGTTCATTTATCTCACCGAGCACTATCAAAGTATGAACCCCCTCCCCCCCAATAAATATATACATTAAAAAAAATTATAAATAAATAAATAAATAAATAAATATAAAATCACACAAACAAACAAACAGACCCAACCCCCCCCCCAAAAAAAAAATTAAAAAAAATAAAATAATAATAATAAAAAAGATTTTCGAAAAATTGTGGAATTCAGGGTTTTATCAGGCGACAAACATTACAACACGGAGGAAAAAACATTTCTCTGTCAACATTAAACTATTTGTTACGTAATACGATGTGTATCATTATGGATTCGAACATGGATAAAGATTGGATTTGACTACAGGGTGATCAGTTAAAATTTGGTAACAGCATCTAGATCTAGGTCAAATTGTTGCTGTTTGTGGTGGGGAAAAATATATAATATTTTTAAAGGTTCTCTTTCTTCTATTCTGGGTGATTGTAAAAAGCGGACAGGTCTTGTTTCTCGTAAACAAGCCAATGAAAGACCCTGTTTTTACTAAAAACATTCGAGAGAATGCAGTGACCACTTTCTTTTCGAAATTCAGGCCTGACACATAGAAGAAAGTTAAGAAAAGTATAATAACGAACAGCTGCAGAGCCATCTCTTCTCGCTGCCCTCCCCCCACCCTGCTAAAAAACAAGCACTACTAAAATAAATAAATAAACGTAAAAATATAAATGTCTTTTCACCAATGTAGCACAAAAGCAGCGGATTCGGAGCACTTGTCAGGACTCATAGATGAATGCTCATATTTCAGACCACCTGGAGAGATGGAAAATGTGAACCTGGAAAAACGAAGGAAACCTTTGAGAAAAGCATGGCTACAATTAAGAACAAAAACAAAAATCAACACATGTTTGTGTCAAAATTAAAGTGAGGGGGGCACTACAGTTTCCAGCATCTTTAAAGAAATTGCGTCGTTGAATTTACTTTCCTAAAATGCCTTCTGAATTTGCTTTTGATAAGGACACCCTTTTGCTTATAAGTTATTGAAAACGAGGTGAAGACATCAGAAAGAAAACTAATCCATTTTGCAAGAAAGTATAAAGTGTCCTGTTTATAACTATTTTCTCTAATAATAATACAAATAATAATAATAATAATAATAATAATAATAATAATAATAATAATAATAATAATAATGATAATAACA
>NW_004797406.1:957403-978089 GCF_000002075.1 Aplysia californica | reverse complement strand
GGTTTTATCAGGCGACAAACATTACAACACGGAGGAAAAAACATTTCTCTGTCAACATTAAACTATTTGTTACGTAATACGATGTGTATCATTATGGATTCGAACATGGATAAAGATTGGATTTGACTACAGGGTGATCAGTTAAAATTTGGTAACAGCATCTAGATCTAGGTCAAATTGTTGCTGTTTGTGGTGGGGAAAAATATATAATATTTTTAAAGGTTCTCTTTCTTCTATTCTGGGTGATTGTAAAAAGCGGACAGGTCTTGTTTCTCGTAAACAAGCCAATGAAAGACCCTGTTTTTACTAAAAACATTCGAGAGAATGCAGTGACCACTTTCTTTTCGAAATTCAGGCCTGACACATAGAAGAAAGTTAAGAAAAGTATAATAACGAACAGCTGCAGAGCCATCTCTTCTCCCACCCCTCCCCCCACCCTGCTAAAAAACAAGCACTACTAAAATAAATAAATAAACGTAAAAATATAAATGTCTTTTCACCAATGTAGCACAAAAGCAGCGGATTCGGAGCACTTGTCAGGACTCATAGATGAATGCTCATATTTCAGACCACCTGGAGAGATGGAAAATGTGAACCTGGAAAAACGAAGGAAACCTTTGAGAAAAGCATGGCTACAATTATGAACAAAAACAAAAATCAACACATGTTTGTGTCAAAATTAAAGTGAGGGGGGCACTACAGTTTCCAGCATCTTTAAAGAAATTGCGTCGTTGAATTTACTTTCCTAAAATGCCTTCTGAATTTGCTTTTGATAAGGACACCCTTTTGCTTATAAGTTATTGAAAACGAGGTGAAGACATCAGAAAGAAAACTAATCCATTTTGCAAGAAAGTATAAAGTGTCCTGTTTATAAATAATAACAATAATAATAATAATAATAATAATAAATAGCATTTGTATAGCGCACGTCCCCTCTCGAAAGCAAGCTCTATGCGCTTTACACTATCTTATTACCCCAGTAGACCATAGAACACTCAGAAACATTCTCAGCTTCCCAGGAAGCAGGCAGTGCAAGCAGCCGATTAAGCGCTCAAACACTAAAAAACTGACAAGATCTTTCACTGTCTTTAGCAGGGTACCAATTCCCAAGTGGGGAAGATATGTGTTAAGTGCCTTTCCCAAGGATACAACGTCGGGCTCGGGGCTCGAACCCCCGGACCCCCCCCCCCCCAACCCGCAACATCACGATTACGAGTCCGGTAACCTAACCACTAGGCCACCGACGCCACTCTGTCTCTTCTCGCGCCCTCCCCCACCCCCACCCCCTCGAAAAAAAATTGAGCAAATGAAACATACTATCTCTCTCTATTACTTAGATGTCTATCGTTCCTTTGTCGGGTGTCGTGAGTGGCGACTGAATGGCTAAACATGTAGCGCCTCCTGAATAGGTTGTTTCCTCTTCCTGAAGTTTCAGTAGCGACAGATGTGTGTTATAGGGTAGGGGTGATAGTCCTGCGCCCAACCCGCTGCAAGTTTCTGTAGCGAACTTCAGGAAGAGGAAACAACCAGTCTCTAATCTTGGGAGACGGCGACACCCCTGGTGATGAAAGCAGACTGGCAGTCATCAAGGTTTTGTGTCAAACAAGAAGTTGGGCGAGGTGGTCAGCTCGTGTGTTCTTTTGGTTCCAGATGACGGTAGCTTCATTTGTGTCTTTCCGCTGCTGATATCCGTCCGCATTAAGTTGTGAGGTCCTCATCCTTATACTTTATACCCAATGCGCACTGCAGAATATTTAGTCAAATCCCTGTCTGGTATAATTAAACACATTTGAGATGAGGCAGGCCAGTGTGCATTATATCAAACTGACCTCTGATTTTTCTTTTAATCCAATTGGACCCAGTAGACTCGAGGACCATCTCATTCCGTGTGCAAACAAAGGGTATAAATTCGTAGTGCGCAGTTTGTAGCGACAGCACACACACAGGCTTACGCGCGCGCGAGCACGTACACATATCTACCTTTTGATTGTTTGCATTTATCAAACGTATCAAATCGTGACTTTGAAAAGTAAACATGTTTGGTTGTTGAGGATTTGATTAGTCTTTGCCAAAACGACAACTTTCGCCCTCCACGAAGGAAAACCTGGGCATTCTCAAATGTATCAAATGAATATTTGACGAAACCTTCAGCAATGCTCACCGGATATAATAATGGGTATCATTAAGTTAGATGATTGGACTTTGTCATGTCGGGTAATACACAGGGATGCCAAATCTCCTGTTTTTCCGGCTTTTTCATACTCGTGCAAAGGAAAGGGGAATGGAACGAGAAATGTTTTTGTTTACTCATTTAAAGATTTTACAAGGTTCGTTTTAGGTGAGATGTGACGCTCCTCTCACTTTCAGTTTTTTTTTTCACAAAAATCATTTGGCATCCCTGAATACAGGCTGCCCATTGCGGATCGGATAGAGTCTGATAGGGTCGATTGATGGTGGCTTCAGTGCACACTGTGAATAGACTCCCTTAGCCCCTTGCTGTATCAAATTTGTCATTCTATAGAAAACTTGGACCGACGCACAGTGTTATTGTTAACAAAACTTACCGTGTTCAAAATACAGCAATTTCATTCCATAACAGTTTCAAGTGCCGAATGCCGCATATCGTGGTTGCTGTTGAGAGGTTCTTGAATCCTGCAAACAAGGGAAATGTTGATAGCTTTCTAGATTTATCAATATCAGCCTCTCTACGCTGTGCACATCCGGTTGTTCGATTCCCGACCTTGAAAAATAGACGCGCTTGATTTTGAAGGTCACCATCGAATTTGTTTGAAATGTGCCACGATGTGTTAGCTTTTGCTGCCCCACGGAGAAAAATAGGGTTGGCCCCAATTCGCTTGGAACGAATTCAATTGGTAGTGTGAACTGCAGTGTTTACCACACATTAAACAGACCCTTCGTCAAATGTAAGCCGGAAGTCCATTAGATCCCCAGAGTATCGTATTTATTGAAGCGTCACATTTCCTTTTCATTAGCTGTTGGCCATGATTTCATCTTATGAACCTGAACGTGAGCTTGAAAACCAAAAATATTTGGTATTGAAGGAATCAATCAAACTGGACCAAGAATAGAACCTTTGTCCCTTCGTGAACGAAAACTTGTCATCCCACGTATCAAATGATATCAAATAGGGACTTGGCAATTAAACTTTCTACACCGGTGTATGAGGGGGAGCGTCCGGTGCTTTGCTGTCGCACGCAGGAGACCCGATATCGATTCCCGAATGGGGTGAAATCTTATCGAGTATCTCGGTCTTTCTGCAGAGATGTTGTATGTATCCGTCTCAGCCCGGTTTGGCCTTGACAGGCTGGGCCAGAAGCCTGTTTCATAAATTATTGAAATTATTTCGATGGGGGTGTAAAAACACCTTAGTTAGAAAAAAGAAATCGTCTGCAGCATGCATTGTGTATTAGTACTACTGTAGTCTGAGAGTAGTCTCCGCCTAAGATCCCGGTGCTTAGGAGCAAGGGAAATGAGGGATCTTTTGTGAACGGGATCTTAGCGGACACTTCAAGGGAGGAAAGTTAAGGTCAGGATAAGGCCAACAACCGGTAAAATGGTATCCCTTTACTGACGTGACGCCTGGGTGGGTGTTAAGACAGAATATGAAGAGCAAAGAGTGGTCAACTTTAATGACCAATCACAATGGCATGAGGCATGCAATTTTCACTTACTATCCTATCGTGAGTCTCAAGAGATCCAGTAGCCCTTCCCCTTAACCTACCTTCTGTGTCTAGCCAAGTTCCCCAGTCTATGTCTTTATGCACCATTACGTGTTGGCCACAACAATTAAAATTCAGTCTGTTTCGAATCATTCACTGGGTATTAATACTACATGCATTATTAGGCTGGCCTTAACTGCTGTTCTACCTTCGAAACTATAACTTAGGCGGAGTTTCTGCTTGGGCGGTGCCCATTGCGGATGGGATCAGGTCGGGTCGGGTCGGGTCGATCACTCCATTCGTCGCCTGAAAACAAACGATAGCTGCTTTGCACACTCAACCTGGCTAGCAAACCGCCCCAACCAGACCCTATCCGCCAATGGGCACCCTGTATTCAAGTTCCGTTCCACAAGGGACGCAACCCTCTCGTTGATAATCATGTCAGGTTTATTTTATCCCGCCACACCTGGTCGTGACCTCCCCAGAACACCCGAGCGGTTGTTGCGCCATTATCCTGGCAATACTCAGCGTCAGGTGGCGGGCGGCTATCACTTCTCTAGCAAAGAAAAAAAAAAGACTTTTTTCCCCCTCATTACGAGGTTACCACCCTATTTGCCCTCACGCTGGTGCATAATAATATTATTTATTATTATTATTTATTATTATTATTTATTATTATTATTATTATTTCTTCTTCTTCTTCTTCTTCTTCTTCTTCTTCTTCTTCTTCTTCTTCTTCTTCTTCTTCTTCTTCTTCTTCTTCTTCTTCTTCTTCTTCTTCTTCTTCTTCTTCTTCTTCTTCTTCTTCTTCTTCTTCTTCTTCTTGGAGGTAACAGTAGTAGTAGTAGTAGTAGTAGTAGTAGTAGTAGTAGCATTAAGGTCACACACCCATACACAAAACATACGCACCTCAAAAGAGGGATAAAATGACAGAACGAACTACTCTAACTGTGCTCTCGCTATGAACGTATATTTATCCAAATTTTGGGCTCCTCTCGCCACCCCCTCCTTCTCCGATTTTCCCTCTCTCTCCCTCTCTCCCCCCCTCTCTCTCTCCCTCTCTCTTCCCCCCCTCTCCCTCTCTCTCTCTCTCTCTCTCTCTCTCTCTCTCTCTGTACATAGATATATGTATATATCTCTGTGTGTGTGCCTCATTCTTTCTCTCTATCTATGTATGTCCATCTCCCCGCACCGAACAGACACAAACCTCACATATACTCACCATTGAACCCACATCTTCAGTTTTACTACAAAATATAGCCTCCTAGGAGGAACCCCCCCCCTAAAAAAAAAAATCATACCTACCTACCTACCTACTTACCTACCTACCTACCTACCTACCTACCTACCTACCTACCTACCTACCTACATACATACATACATACATACATACATACATACATACATACATACATACATACCTACATACATACATACATACATATTATCCTCTTTTTCTTTCTCCCTCTATCTCTCTCTCTCTCTCTCTCTCTCTCTCTCTCTTTCACACGCGCACACACACAAACACATACACGCACACACATACGCACGCCTGCACACACATACTCACAAGCACACATAGACACACCCGCGCACACACACATGTACAAACACACAGGCACACAGATTGGCACACACTGAGAGACACCACCTACTACCACCACCACCTTCCCCGCGTCTCCTTCAGAAACATCCGCTATAAAAAATATGAACAACCATCGAATCTCCTTCGATTCACCTCTCACCCTTCCCCGCGGAGTCTACGGGAACTTTACCGCTCTCAATAACGGCGTAATCTCCCCAGATGCGCTCCGCCACGGACAAATTCGTGAACATTCGAGGAGATAACAGGTGTGTGAGTAGCCTGCAGAAGGCACTCACATGTCTATATTTAGCCCTGGCGCACGATGCGGCAATCATTCTGAATGAACCAACACCCCCGCAACGCGTACGTGCGATAGTGGGGAATTACGGGAGGCTGCTTTTAGAACTGGTTCCCAACTTGAAGGATAGCCGATTTCTTTTTTTCTTATCGGGGTTGGTGGAGGGGCGGAGGAGAGATTTGGCTTGAGGGTGGGGTAGGGGTAGGGGAAGGCGTTGCACTATTATACTGATAAAATCTGCGTACCCCCCCCTCCCATTCAAACCACCACCACCCAGCAAGCACTCCTTTCTCCAGCCCTATCTGCTCCACACCAGAACCCCCCCCCCTCCCCAAACTCCCCCGAAATACAGAGAGTGAGAGAGAGACAGACAGACAGACAGAGAGAGAAAGAGAGAGAGAGCGAGAGAGAGAGCTGTTGTATTTTTCCTTTCGTTGCTGCTTACTTTCATCACCGAGGTGGCACCGACATTTTAAAGTCTGTTTGCTACTACCAGAACCCCCCCCCCCCCCACGACCGTTCTATAACCACACCAGCTCGACATAAGCCGCAAGCCACGTCCAGACCAGACCCATACTCAGTCCCTCTTTTTTTCATCAGTTTATCCAGAATAGATCAGGGGTCACCAAACTAAACTCAAAGTGGGCCGGATAGCTGAAAGAATGTCGAGCACTATTTTGTTCAATAACGATTACATGACAAGCAAAGACAACCACTTTAATGATTTATCAATACACAAAATAAAAATACACAACAAAATAATAGTATTAAATACAACGAACGCATTTATTACTAACAAATCATCAAATTAGGTCATTTAATATAATAAGATAATTACATCACACTTAGTTCGGGGGCTCTCGTGGCCTAAGGTTAAGGTGTTGGCCTCTCATTCAAAGGTCCCGGGTTCGAATCCGGGTAGCGACCGAAAAATTTTCCTCTCTAAAATTGTCTCCTTTCACCTCCTTTCCTGCTCTCTAGCAATGTTCTATTGTCTGCTTTCATTTCCACTTTCTGCCCCCACCCCCTCACCTCCTTTGCTACCTCCTCTAGGCTCCTGATTCTTTTTGCAGCCTTTCTACTACTACTCCGTGGCTCCTCCTTACTGTCTTTCTGCCACACCCCTGATCTTCTGGTAGGAAAGATCTACACCTAGCCTTTTCGGACAAGGGCGAAAAATCTCGGAGGGCCCGTGTGCAAGTTGCGCAGGTTAAAGATCCCTTGGTGGTCTAAAATCGATAAGAGTAGGCTTCGGCCGCCTCCCGGGCAAAATTCAAAATTTCCTACCAACTGGAAATATTAGGTGTGTCCCGCTCGCTCATTTGACCTTAATATGGCAGTTGCGAGCGCCGTAAAACACTTTACAAAAAAAAAAAAAAAAGCAAACACTTAGTGCTCGCATCCCGTACCTGAATCTCACAAACCAAGCAGAAAAGAAATGGGATTTGTTAATCTGGTACACACCATGCAGTACCAGTATAATTTGTTTTATGATCAATTGCTGCATCCAACCAAGAGAACAGATTTCAAAGTAAGGTTCATCTGTGAGCCTCTTTCATTGTACTAACTTTGAACATCATGTCTGCTCGCGATATATTATGTTGTTCCAAAACCTAATGACATACCGTGTGTGGAGGGAAAGGTATTACGAGAAGTATTTGCCACATTAAAGCCTAACAAGAGTGTGATAATATTAGTTGTATGTTAGGAAATCTATAAAGGCGCGTTTCATTTGCCCCGTAGAGTACAATGAAATGGATTTTGGTCACTAAGCCCTAAATACGCTCCAAACACACCTTCTAATGTTTTTTCCCGCATGATGGCATGGCGTTGGCCAGACTAACTGACCTCACAGGCCTGATCTGGCCCGTGGACCGTAGTTTGGTGAGTCCTAGCGTAGATCAACAAAAGTCGATATATAATAATATGTAGTAGGCAAGTTGTGTACAGTTGTCATCACGATCAGAGTTTTCGAAAGCTACAACACTGAATTCGTTAGAAATTCCAAAACTGAAGAATACTTTGAAAAGAGGTTATCTATAATCTAGAAGCTCGTCTTCAGAAGTTCATGACCACAGATATGGGAGATCGTAAAGATGGTTCTTTCAGCTAACTTGAACAAGCTTAATATGTTTACATTTGTATTTTTCTCATAAAAATTTAAAAGGAAACCAATAAAATATATAACTTACATTTTTCTGCCTCATTACAGCGGTATCAAAATAAGATTTGTGGGTGGTGTTTTCCCCAAATGTCTGTATGCCAAACAGAATATTTTATACTTTTGCACGGTTGTGTTCAACAATTATCCGTTTTGATGATGTGAAAATACAATTGAGCGAATATGTAGGTGCTTCTAGTCTGACATAAAAACAAACCAGGGACTATTTGTAGAACATGTAGAATAGAAAAGGCCAGTGTGGTGTGGACTAAGAGCAAATCGACTGCTTCAAGTGAGACTACGTCATCGACACTTTTCGAAATAGTGTATGATGAAGCCTTACACCAAGCAGACAAAATGTGAAAGTCTGAAATGCTTCATCCTGCCAAGAGTAGACTACAAGAGACAATGCTATGGACATTGTTCCTTGGTGGGTAGTTTAAAAATTTCCTACCACTACCTCATGTTTCATCATCATCATCCAGTGCCAGATCTGCGACAGAAATCGGCGATCATGGTTCTCCATTCATTCCTTTGCTCGGATGCTCTAAAAAAAGTTACGTTTCCCTGATCTTTCCCTGTTACCCATTTGTTTAGGTTCCCCAAGTATGTTGTTCTGGGCCTTCCCATGCCTCGCTTGCCCTCAATTTTGCCTGAAAGAGCTAGATGCTCGAGACCCTTATGTCTATTTAAGTGTCCCAAAAACTGCATTTGTCGTTTCCTGATTGTTTTTAACATTGAGCGCCCCACGTGGGCTTCTTCTAGCACTACCTCATTTGATTTCTCTTCCTTCCACGATACTCTTAGTATACTCCTAAGAAACCACATTTCTGTTGCTTCTATTTTATTTTCACTGTCTTTAGGGATTGTCCAGCATTCACAGCCATATAGAAGGGTTGACCAAATATAGCATTTCAGAACTTTCATTTTGGAGATTATTGAGATATTTCTATTTTTCAGGATTGGGCTCATTTTATTGAAACTAGCCTTAGCCATTGTAATTCTCTGTCTTATTTCTGTGGACCATTTGGCATCAGATGTTATCATATATCCTAGATATTTAAACTGTTGGACTAGTTTGATCTTTTCACCTTTGCTAATGAGGCTACAACATGTTTACATCATCCTATAACCACAAACCCAGCCCGCACATGAGAACAGGGATAGGCTCAATGTTGTCCACATCTCAGGATGCCGGTCAGTCAGTAGACATGCGTTCATCATGCACTGGAGACGAGCACTAATTCCTCCGGGCGAAGAGAGAAATATGACGCCACCCACCCCGATGATAGCAGGCTCTATGAAGCGTCGGGTGGCCGTTTTATAGGCAAGCATATAATCTATTTTTAGCAACGCACTTTTTTGCAGTTTCAAAACTGGGTCTCAAGGTCTTGCCGTTTAAAGAGAATGGCACGCAGTTGTAAGACATTCCTTCAGATCTCCTTTTTGAGATGAGTTTTGCAGCCAATAACAGTCAGTGTTTCACTTCCCGTTCGCAAAAGGGGTTGGGCCAGAAACACGAAAAAAACAACCCCTGTGACTTTTAGTATACCAGTAGTATGTGTGTGTGTGTGTGTGTGTGTGTGTGTGTGTGTGTGTGTGTGTGTGTGTGTGTGTGTGTGTGTGTGTGTGTGTGTGTGTGTGTGTGTGTGTGTGTCCGTGTGTGTGTGTGTGTGTGTGTGTGTGTGTGTGTGAGTGAGAGAGAGAGAGAGAGAGAGAGAGAGAGAGAAGGTTGGAATGACAAGCCTTGTTCAACAACCCTTGATCAATTGCAGGTCGCATGAACTTTGACTGTTTGAATTAAAATCGAACGATCCTTTGGCTCTTTGGATTGGCTAGGTATTATCCAATCACAATGCAGTTTAATTATTGTTCACTTGACACTCCACGTCGGTTCCCCTTTATACCAGAAGGTGACCAAAGGTGTTGACATGCAAGTCAATTTAAGCCCTCACCCCTTCCCCTTTTCCCATTCGGAACTTTCTTGATCCACTACAACAACCGTAGCCATATTTGGGTTGCTACGACGTCAAGTGTGATACATTGTAGATGCTTTTGTCTTTCTCAAAATGGAGGTGTCGAAATTTGCTTCTACGAAAGTTTGTAAGTGGTGCTATACACCCTATGACAAACATTTTGGCAGCTATTGAAGAAAACACCAATAGCACAGTCTACATTTCTCAACGTGGGGGAGAAAAGACTGATTCAAAACTGTAAAGTGTACCTATCTGTGTCGATCTCGTTTAATCCCTTTCGATCCTCTGTCTACAGAGCAAATCCGCTCCCCCCCTTTCCAAAAAAGTTAGAAAATAATGATCGGAAACATCATTATCAAGCCGTTTTCTGGCCTACAAATTTTGACCAGGTATTGCTTTTGAACCATGTAGCGTGGAATCAATAGGTTTGTGACCTGAGTAAACAGAACTTGTTCTTTAAAGCTTTTACTTTCACAGTACCTCTCTTTTTAACCGAGAGAGTGTTGGGGAAAACGCTCAACTTGTGTTGGTATATTATATCGATACAAGGGATCATTGTGTCTACAAAATTTCCCTTCACAGATCGTTGGTTAAACTATTGATTAAAATAACGGTTACCGTAGCAATTTTTGGGGGTCTTAAAGAAAAATTGAATAGTACATTGATCTAATACATAAGATAATTGTCATTACTTATTAATTAACATGCCCATTTCATTACTGCGACAGCAAAAGGCTAGATTTCTTCCACAATGTGACCGATAGAGAACTACGCTTAGTAACTTCTCACGAACAGCATCTGAACAAAAACTAAATGTCTTTCACTGAATACCCACAACACGCTGTCCAGAGGTCAGTCAGTGCAAAAAGAATTCTTATTATTACAGTGGGAACCTGATATTACAGGGGTGGTGGGACCAGAGAAAAAGTCCTGTTATATCAATATAGATCCCTGTTAAATCAGAAATACAAGGGAAATAAGCATTTGTGGACTAATCCAGCAATATTTATTCATGGGTAGTTTCCCATGGCCTGCGCATTACACATTACGCATGTGTGTAGCTGGGCTTAGGGCTTGATCGAAGTCTGAGGCTCACCACAGCCCTCTCTCACTTCACCCGCTGCCTGTGCTTGCAGTGGCATGGCTTGCGTGGGCTTGCTCTATCACTGAGTTACTCTCTCTCTCTCTCTCTCTCTCTCTCTCTCTCTCTCTCTCTCTCTCTCTCTCTCTCTCTCTCCCCCCCCTCTCTCTCTCTCTCTCTCTCTCTCTCTCTCTCTCTCTCACTCACTCTCTCACTCTTTTATTTTTTGCACATTGTTAACGAGCCTTTGTCCCTGCTATAACCGATTGGGCTTCGATGAGGCCCTGTTATTGCCGATAACTTTTAACAGAGACCAAGAGAAGGAAAAAGACGGGGATTTCAAAAATCCATGTTATTACCGGATCCTTGTTATTATCGGGCCTGTTATATATGTAAGACATCATGGTGAAATCAGGCGCTCTTCAAAATAATGAAATTGAAGAAAACAGCATTTTTCTCGCGGTTTGCCATTTTCCATTGCATTTTCGATTTTGGGCTGAACACCTTTTATGTCCTTTTAAAAACACATTTCTGTGTGGATTTTATTTAAAAATATCGATTAAAGGCACAAAAAATGTAAATTTGCAGTATCCAAGCACTCTCAAGCTTTGGATATCACCAAACTTTGGCTGCCGTTTTGTCACTAGTCCCACTAATTTTACATTTGAAACCAAGCAACCCCCACCTTCTTCCATCGCAAATATCTCGACTGCTATTCAAGATAGCTCGGTACTCTTTCAGCGAAAGATAGACAAATGAACAAGCACTATATTGATATCAATAACTCCATAAGCTCAAAAATTGATGAGCGCCTGATTCTACTGTGTTGTGACACATATTATGGTTTCCACTGTAGTCTGTTCCAGCTGGCCACCGACCCCATCTCTACTCCACTCTTATACAGCCTATGATACTCCACTCCTCTCCACCTTTCCTTAATCCTGAAGCTTCATGTGAGTGTGAGTGCTAAGAGTTAATTCACCTAAGTTTTCCATCTCATTTTTACTCATCACTGCCACTCATTCTAGCAGTTACAACATTATCAGTCATCCACCCTCCCACACCCACACGCTCTATCTCTTCGTCCCTGACTCACACACACTCATCATACACAGTCACACACACACACACACACACACACACACACACACACCCACACCCACACACACACCCACACACCCACACACTCACATACCCACACACACATACACACACGTCACGCACGCACACACATAAATATGGGAATTCAACACCCAGTTTTTCCGTTGGTTGTCAGAAAGTTTCTATTGATGATCACAAAAACAGAGGACTAATATCCCACAACTATCCAAACTTGAATTCTGTACAAACAACAGAGAAAAGTAACAATGCTTCATAAATTCCAAATTTCCTTACCATTTCCGGGTAATTCCATACCATTGTGACATACAGGCAAAAGCAAGCATGAAACAAACAGGAACAATAAATGACCTCCGAAATGAACACAACAACAATCTTTGTAGATTATTTATTATGAATGAGAATAGTAGGCCTATGCCTATATATAATATGGGGATAGGTCCTGAAGAGAATAAATAATTACAAATCAATTTCAAACAAATTTCTGTTCACTTTTGATGTCGATCGAAGGACATAAGGTAGTCAGGGTCATTGTCACTGTCGGTGTAGTCACTGTCTGTGTCACTATTTGGTCTGTGTTGTAGAGGCTACTCTTCATTTTCAAGAGTATTAAATTGTTACTCTCACTGTTGTCACTTGGAATGAGGAGGGACAGCAGCAGCAGTCTTCTTTTCTCTGCATTTTCCCTTACCCTTCCCCTTTGCTTTGCCCTTCCCCTTTCCCTTGCTCTTCCCCTTTCCCTTGTCCTTCCCCTTTGCTTTGCTCTTCCCCTTTCTCTTGCCCTTCCCCTTTCCCTAGCTCTTCCCCTTTCCCTTGCCCTTCTCCTTTCCCTTGCCCTTCCCCTTTCCTTTGCTCTTCCCCTTTGCTTTGCTCTTCCCCTTTCCCTAGCCCTTCCCCTTTGCTTTGCTCTTCCCCTTTCCTTTGCCCTTCCCCTTTGCTTTGCTCTTCCCCTTTCCCTTGCCCTTCCCCTTTCCCTTGCCCTTCCCCTTTCCCTTGCCCTTCCCCTTTGCTTTGCTCTTCCCCTTTCTCTTGCTCTTCCCCTTTGCTTTCTATCCGGCTCTCTCCTCTTCATCCGCCAGCAGTAGTGCGATACGTTCCTCCGATGTAAGGTTTTCACAAATCTGCCTCTTGACTGCCCTCTGTCTGTTGACACCATAGCCTGGTGCTGGCTTCTTTATCGTCGGAGTTAGTTTGGCAAGGGAAAAAAGTTCTTGATGTAGTTCTGGTGTGCAAACGTGGTGAAAGTGGTAAACTTGATGGAGCATTGAGTAGGGAGACACAGCCGAACTCGATGGATCATTGGGTGAGGTCTTCTAACTTTTCAGGGCAGTAGTCGGGCTGGAAGATGTTGAGGCGACATCAAAGGATGGGACTGAGATGTAACGAGATTGGCCGCTTTCTCCTTATCCGCATGGTTACACACACCACTGTCTTCCTCTTTCAATTCCTCACCATGATTAATCAGTCTCTCTAGAAAAGGGAGAAAAACATAAAGAGATATTACTTCTTGATCTAGATCCAGCTCTAAAGCATAGGTCTACATAAGTAACATCATGTAGGCCCACAATCAGGCTTACTGTTCAAATAGTTTTAATAGCCTACACACTTCTAAGACTCTTTTGTAATGTGCTTTTCTAAGAAAAACAGGGTTAAATATGTTGGGGCATATTCACACCTGCTTGGTATGGGATTGCCCCAATGCAAAAACATGGACAAGGATAAAATTATTCACATGACATGATGGCTAGGGCCTCCCATAGTAAAATTATAAAAAAAACAACATTGCCATAGGATTTTGATTAAAAAAACTTCCTCCCCAAAAAGACACGAGAAATTCCACAACCAAGGGAATTGCCCTGACCTTTTTGAATCTACAGTAGGCACAGCTTTTCACTGGAGGCAGATGGAGCACATGTGGTGGCAAATATTACTTATCTAATGAAGAATTAAGCATTTCTAGCTTGGCCTCAAAGTTAACCCTCTAATGTCCAGAGTGCCATATCTGGCACATGTCAAATGACCAGCTTCAGGGGAAACAATAATTAGTTTTTGTACTGTTCGGGAATATCATGAGGTAGGTAACTGGAGAATCATCCTCTCAGTGCCCTTGGGGGATTTTTTTCTGAAGTAATTTCCCCTTTCAACTTCCTGTTTTTTTAATCACCACTTGTGCTTGAAACAGACAACAGCACCCACTCTTCTTTAGTCTATCACCATCAACCGTCAGGTACCTAATTTTGTCTATTTTTCCTAATATGTATTTTGAAACAAAGTAGATTTAGATATTATCACCATCAAATTCCAGGTTCAACGTTTAAATTTTGATTTATGGTGGTGTTTTTAGGTATGGTCTAAATATCGCACACTGGGCCGCCCTGGACTTTTTAGTGAGCCAAATGTGAGACATTGGGCATTTGAGTCCTGGTTTTTATCACATAGCCCTGTTTCAATACATGTATAAAATGCAAAAAGTTCAAGGTGACTGGAAAAATCAAAAAAGCAGATTGACTTAATTTCAGTGTAAATACATACAGTAAACAGCCTTTAGACAGTATGTAAGGGTTCATAAAGTTATTTTTCTTTATACAAGTGTATTTGTACAAATTTTGAACTGTGAAACGCACACTACAGGTACTTAATTTTTTTTCTTGAAACGGTTGCATTTTGTCATCAATGAGACTCACGATGACAGCACAAGCAATGATCGTGTATGGAAACTCCGTCCGTGGATCAGTGATCCAAAATCCAATTCCAAAAAGATTCTAAGCATCAATGTGTTCATGAAACAATGGTATCTTTCAAAGGTCGGTGTAGACTGAAAAAATACATTCGGAACAACCCCCACAAATGTGGTTTCAAATTGTGGGCTCGTTGCTGAAGTGAATGCACTCAGAACGACTTTGACGTGTATCAAGGTTTAAATGGAGCTCATACTCGTAGATCTGAATTAGGCATTGGAGGTGATGTTGTCAGAGACATGGTAAAGAACTTGGAGGATTGAAAGAATTACAACATTTTATTCCGACAACCTCTTTTCGAGCGTAAACTTGGTGAAACAGTTGAAGGAGAAAGGACCGTTAGATGTGGGAAGAGTCCGTGAAAACCGCCTGAAACGTTGCAAGTTTAAGGCTGAGTCTAATGGATGCTGACTCATACATCGTCGTCATTCGATGGTACGACAACAAGAAAGTGGATGTCATTTCGTCATATGTTGAACATGAACCTGTTGAGAAGTTTACCAGGTTGGACAAAAAAACTGAAGGAAAAAATGCATTGAAGTGCCCTACTGTAATTCGCACGTACAACAAACACGAGGGAGGGGTAGATTTACTTGATTGTCTCACTGCTCTCTGCAAAGCAAAAGTCAAGACTCGAAATTGGTACATTTATTTGCTCTACCACACAATCAACATGGTGGTAGTCACCAGTAGGCTGAGATATTGTCGTCACTGCAGGATGCTTCAGCAGCCCCCAGTCAAGCTATGCGACTTCCCTCAGTCGATTGCTGACAGTCATGTTACTGCCGAAGGGTTGCCAGGACGACCTGCAGCTGGGAGTCCTCAGTTTCTCTCACGCTCTAGCACTCAAGTGAGGCCCCCAACTGTCGACACACAGTTCGATCGTGTGGATCATCTTCCTCTCCATGCCGACCGGCAACAATGCAAACGCCTCAAATGTGACTCAAAGACATACATCTTGAGTAGGAAGTGCATGGCTCATCTCTATCGGAACAAGGAGCGAAACTGTTTTAACTAGAGGGTGAAATAACATTTAGCAGCATTTTGCAATCTTTGAAAACCATGACAGTTGCACTTACCTTCGACAGACTTGTAAAAGCTTTCTTTCAGTATCAGAATGCAACAGTAGTATAGAAGTACAAGTCAAAGGCTGTTGAAAAATGGGAAGAATTTCCAATTCGCTTTTCTTGCTATCTTCCTGTGAAGAGCTAGATCTAAGGAGTGTTTTTTGTTTTTTTTGTTTTTGTAAAGTGTTTTACGGCGCTCGCAACTGCATAGGTCATATGAGCGCGCGGGACACACCTAACATTTTCAGTTGGTAGGAAATTTTGAATTTTTGCCCGGGTGGCGGCCGAAGCCTACACTTATCGATTTTAGACCACCAAGGGATCTTTAACGTGCGCAACTTGCACACGGGCCCTCCGAGATTTTTCGCCCTTGTCCGAGAAGGCTAGGTGTAGATCTTTCCTACCAGAAGATCAGGGGTGTGGCAGAAAGACAGCAGTAGGGAGGAGCCAAGGAGTAGCAAGAGAAAGGCTGCAGAAAGAGTCAGGAGCCCAGAGGAGGGAGCAAAGGAGGTGAGGGGGGGTGGGGACAGAAAGTGGAAATGAAAGCAGACAACAGAACATTGCTAGAGAGCAGGAAAGGAGGTGAAAGGAGACAATTTTAGAGAAGAAAATTTTTTGGTCGCTACCCGGATTCGAACGCGGGACCTTTGAATGAGAGGCCAACACCTTAACCTCTAGGCCACGAGAGCCCCTAAGGAGTGTGGGCAATAATAGTACAAAACAAGATAATTCACTCCTCTCTTTGAGCCAATTTAAAAAAGCGTCCTCAAAATCGGGTGGTACCTTCTTCAGAAAATCTCAGCCTTTGTGAACAGAGTCACCCTACTTGTGGGAACAAATCTAAGAGAAACGAACAAGTTTTTGAATAAATTCAAATTCAAATTTCAGGAGAACGCTTTTTTAAAGTGGTTACGCTGACAAAAAACCTCTTTCAGTGGAAGAGGCGACTGTTTTCTTTGATTAATTTGAATTTGGAATGAGAGGCCAGAAGTCATTATAATTACCCCTTCCCCCTAAAACTCCACGCTGAATGACCCGAACAGCTGATAAACAGCAGTCAATCTGCGCACACAAGGGGGTGCTATTCCTATTTTTCTTCTGGAGAAACGAAAGAGAGCTTCAAAACAAAGACTACAGCGCCATCTGAAGCAATGAGTGAACTTCTGCGGAGACTTTTTTGGCTGAGTGAACCATCATGTTATGTACTATTTTTGGTGTGGGTGTGGAATTCTCCCCAGGTGTGGAATTCCCCTATTTTACCACTACTATTACGCACATACTAAACCTCCAAACACTCAGACACACACACACACACACACACACACAAACACACACACACACACACACACACACACACACACACACACACACACACACACACACACATTACGGCGCGCACACGCGCAAACACACACACACATTAATGCCCTATCATAAAATCAATGTTCCCCTGGATATCAAACTAACTCGTAACAATATGGCTCTTCGACAAATATTTTTAGACTTGAACCGTTTCTCTGACCAGCAAATGGGGTAAAACTAACAATAGGTTTCTTGCTGATTGTTCACACTTAGAAACCTTTCTGACACAAAGGCATACTCATGCGTAAATAAGAGCTTCTTCCTGCCAGGTAAGTGGTCAAAAGCCTAGTTGGAATTCCTCACCACAGGTTGAAGGGGATCGTTGACAGAGGTCACAGTGTCTGATATAATAATGATTATTCTTAGTATACGCCTGAAAAAACAAAGAATGTCATCATAGTGCGGTCAAAAATTTGTGACGCAAGTTACCCTCAAATATCCCTTTTACAGGTGAATCAATGGCATCCATTCTTTGCACAGCAGTTTGTATAGATTTTTCTTAACTTAATCATGTTTGTCCATAACAATTGAGGCTAGATTATAAAACTTTTCTTCATAAATTCATAGAAAGTACTATAAATCTCTGTCGCGCAGAAAATGGGATTGTTCGCAGCACATTTCGCTTTTCACACACATTTTGCAAACGCGTATTATTATGGCCTACGTCACAGCTCGTCAATGACACTTTTTAGTGGCAAAACTTGTTACAAGAAATTAATCTAGGCCTATAGAGAACAACGTTTTTGCACTGAAGGTTTTCAAAACATGTGTTCAATAAAGATTAATGTCATGTTTAGAAAAACAAATGCAGACTTGCTTTTAAGAGCAATATTGCCCCATCTGTAAACCTTAAAAAATATGTAGAAACCACCCACTTTTTTTAGTAGCATTTATTAGGGAATTTTATAGAATACAGCTAACACGTGTTTACAAAAATATGACCTGTTAAGACAAAATGATACGAGTCATTGGGCAAAAGCTGGAGAGTCTTATGTTCAATAGTTTAAGAAATATTTGACAATACGTTGCGCCACGAATGTTAGAATGCACTATAATACTGAAGTGTCCTCATACATGGTGCGACTGTACTTCTCTGTCTCCAGGCTGCTGTGACCTCACTCGTTCCTCCCAGCCCTGACCAGTTGGACCTTCGTGTTTAACTCTTAGAAGTCCGCACGCTTCTTGACTATTAAAAGCCTCATTCTTGTTTTTACTCTTCTTAATATCCGACAGAGACGAAATGTCTGTTGGCTTATACTATACCTGTAATTTCACATAAAATCAAAATAATTAATTTGCATTCTTTAATTAATGATGTTTTGAGGTGAAATACAACCGTAGTTTGAAATATATTTGTTAATATGGTGAAAAGAATGAAGTATCAATATTTTCAACAACGCTTGCTGCCACAAAATTGGGAATCGTCAAACGACTATTTAGAGTTAATTCATCCCATAACCTGAGTGTTCTCCTGCTCTGGTGCTCTGGCTAGCATCGGCCAGTCCCCCCCTCCTCCCAAAAAAAGAAAGAAAAAGAAAAGAAAAGAAAATCAAACGCAGGCCCCAGCCAGTGAGACTGGAATGTCCATCACTACCACTCCCCACTGTGTACTGGTGGCAATTGAAATCTGCTGTCTGGCCTTTCACAGATTAAGCTGGAAACATAATACCTGACATCGGATCACATCTTGATTTGGTTGGCTGTCCAATTGAACCTCAGCGGAGTTACTCTCCATTATGTTCTGATTTTGATACCGATTACTTCCCTCATCATTATGTCATTGAGTCACGGGTTATTTCCCCTCATCATTATGACATTAAGTCACTGGTTATATCCCCTCATCGTTCTGTCATTCAAAGAGGTTATAAATAGCCTCTGGTTATCTCCCCTCATCATTCTGTCTCCATGCCCTTTGCTATGTCAATTCATTATATTATTGTTATTATGCGGCTTGTAATAAAATATCATTACACTATCTTATTATTCATTTCACTGGTTATATTACCTCATTATATACAGTGTTGCAAAAGTTCTGTAACACCCATTTTGGAAGTAGAATAACTCATCTACTATTCAACATAGCCGAGAGATATTTGGTACCCGCTATCTTTATCCATTTTCTGCCAACATGACATGAGAAGAATGGGCAAATACTAATGGCTTACCTTATTCAAGAGAGATTATTTTATTCACATTGACCCTTGTAAAATACAAAAGAAAGCTTGCTTAGTATCGCGTGTGGCCTCCCCCAGCTAGAATTACTGACACAAAACGTCTGTTCTTTGACTGAATAAATATCCTTATGGTTGTCTGAAGAATCCACTGCCATTCCTTGTGAAGTGCAGCGTTCAGATCCTGATGAGTTTATACTTTTCAGCCACCTTTTCGGGTCACTTGGGGGACATTGGATTTGAGAAATCTCTATCCCCCTCTTTTAAACACTTTTTCTCTCCCACCAATGCAACAAATTAAAAACCGTAACCATTGCTGAATAGAACACTTTCTCATCCTCTTTAGTTTCGTCGCCAAAGTTGTTGTGCCCAAATTTGGTGAGTTCTTCTATGAAACAGGGTTAGAATGGCTCCACTTAAAGAGCAATAATCACGTAATCTATGATCATATAAATGTCTAATAATGGTGTTTTAAGACAGTCCGAAGTACCTGGCAGTCTCTGCGCTTAGTCGGAACGGGTTTCGAACATGCGCGTTGACAATAACCCAATTCTGAAGCAGAGTTGTCGCCTTTGGTAGGCCACGACTATGCTAGTCTTGGACAGTTTTAGAGGCGTTAAAACGTGTGTTCATGGGTTTTTCTGCACACATTTACGTGTCTTGCAACAGCAGAAAGCGCAATTAAAACATTTATAATACACACAACGCCTTTATTTTCTGCATTTATCAGTTGTTGTTTTTTTTAAACTGGTGAACAAAAAAAAAACACAAAAAAAAAACAACAAAACAACGACCCAACCGGTAAAAAGTACGGTTTTTTTTAGTGTGTAAAGTGTTTGTAATTACACATGGTCGCTTTTAAGCCCAAGAGGACTATCCCGAAAAATGCTGTTTTGAGAAAAATCATATTTAAAGTTTTTGCCTCTTGTTCGGTTTCTGAAGACAAGGACAGTTTTCTTTATAACCACATAAATATACACACGAATGAAACCAAACTTTTCCTATAGGTAGGGCAATGCTCACTTTTGGTTTAGGTCACGATTTTTGGAACCCCCCGACATCTGGGTCAGACTGTTTGTCCTTAAAAGCGATCACATTGTCTACGTGATTCAAAGCAAGTTTTGTGTGTAAGAAGCGTTCATTTCAACGTTGACCGAGAGAAATATTATTATTTCGTATTATGTTCACTGTAAGAAGAGATAACATAACCAGTGAAAGAATTATAGCAGTGGTTATATATCATCTCTCTATGCTATAATTCTTTCACTGTTTATGACATCTTATCATACAGTGTGCATAATATAAAAATCTTTGCAGACATGTATAGTAGATCTATTTGTCCTTTCTGTTTTTGTCTGAGCTGGTCACGCCTGACGCCAGATGATTGAAAAAAGGGGGTTGGGAGGAAGGATGTGCGTGTGTGCGTGTGTGTGTGGGGTGGGGGTGGG
>NW_004797406.1:954219-956125 GCF_000002075.1 Aplysia californica | reverse complement strand
TGTGTGTGTGTGTGTGTGTGCGCGTGTGTGAAAGAGAAAGAGAGTAATACATTTCTATAATAGTAAAGGAAGGAGCTTGTGAAGGTGTTATTGCGAGCACGTGTATTTGTGAGTGTGCTCGCGCATACAGTGTAAAATCGTTCGGCTGATTAGGGTATCCATAATCTAAAACAAGTCTTTTTCCTTATGCTTAATTTCCAGAATCCTGTCTGGCTCAGTCACGACTCAAAAGTGCTTATTCACGTTTTCCATATCAGCCACGGTTTCTTTGTGGGGGAGTAGGCCGAAAAAAAGAGGACGAGGTATGGCATTATTTTTGCTATGTGAAGAGTTGGGTGAGGGAGCGGGTGTATGAAAATGCTGTGGGGCTGAGCTTGAAGGGGGAAATAAGACTCTTGATCTGACACAGATAACCGAATTAATCTGGGAAGGTCTGATTCCAAAAATTAACAAGATTAAAAATACCATGGAAACCAGTGACGACATAACGTCATAAAACACGTAGTTTCTACAGCTCACGAAGAAAAGAAATGACATTCAGACACAAACCCACCAGATGGAGCTTTTGAAAAAATTCCAAATCTGTTTGTGGAAGCGGAAAACGGTGCTAATTTTGTAACCCTGAAAAGATATTTAGTTACCAGAATTGATAATTAAACTAGACAGTGAAAATGAACGTCCTAAAGTTATTCTTTTGACACAGGTAATCAACACTCCCCTTTATCCCTTTTCCCCTCCCTGCCACCGACTCCACCATCACCCTCCCATCCCCATTTATTCCAATCCCTGTTCTCGCCTTCACCCCTCCCCTCCCACCTCCCCATCCCCCGTATTTCCCATATTTTATTCCAATCCCTGTTCTTGCCTTCTCCCAACCCTCCGCCTTTTTTTCTCGCTGGGGGGACTGACGAAGGGTTACAACCTTCCCCTTCGAACAGGTTAACACCTAGATCGGAGCCAAACAGACGGAACAGAGACATACACCCAACCCTGAGGAGGACAACGGCCTCATCATCGATACGGCAGTAAAGTTCTTTTCAATTACCCCCCCCCCTCCCCCTCACCCCAGGTGAGTTGACCAGGTGAGCAGGCCGGCTGGCTTCAGCCTCCAGGACCAGGTGCCCTTGCCTGTCCGCCGTAAGTCAACGTAAGTCAGCCCACCTTTCACGTCTGAGGCAGAGATTTCATGTCTGAGGCAGAGATTTCACGTCTGAGGCAGAGATTTCACGTCTGAGGCAGAGATCCAAACGTCACCCCACCCAAAGAATGGCACAGTGTCAAGAGATGACGTCAATCTAATATTGCTTGATACGAGCTCAGCAGTTTTTGAGCTTTTTACTCGTGGCAGGTCGGCCTGAGGTTCTTGAACTTGTTTATAAAGGGGGAAGGTCACGGACAGGGGAGTCGAACCCAGGACTTAAAACCCCCCCAGCGCTTTTGTGGTTTGGAAAACGGTAAACGTCTTTATGAGATAGATAGATAGATAGAGAGAGAGAGAGAGAGAGAGAGAGAGAGAGAGAGAGAGAGAGAGAGAGAGAGAGAGAGAGAGAGAAGGGGCGGTGAGCAATGAGAGACAGAGACAGAAGGATAATGAGACATGGATAGATCAACAGAAACTGTGAATACTTAAAAGCTTTTTCTGTACTGAAAAAAAACCATTAAATAAAATAGCATCTGCAGACTCAAAGAAAAAGAAAAATGAAAAGGAATAAAGGAATAATTGACCACCACGCCCCTACCACACACACACGCACGCACACACACACACACACACACACACACACACATACACACACCATACACACATACTCACGAAAAGTACACTCTTCCTTTCCTCCATTAACGCCTCCTTTCTTACGTCAATGAACAGTTTGATTCAAGCAGCCAGCAGAGATGCCCTGGAAGC